>NC_050464.1:24642082-24912082 GCF_903995425.1 Onychomys torridus | reverse complement strand
AAGGCCCGACGGCAGAAGCGTGAGGCAGCTGGTCACATGACATCCACAGTCAGGAAACAGAGAGAGATGAACGCTGGTGCTCAGCTTGATTTCTCATTTTTATTCAGTCCTGGACCCCAGGCCATGGGATGGTGCTGCCCACATTCAGGATGGGACCTCCCTTCCCAGCTCTCTGGGGAAACCCTCAATGACATGTCAAGAGGTGCGTCTTGTATGTGATTCTAAACCCAGAGGTCTGAGAGATGGCTCAGTGGCTAAGAACACTTGTGCTCTTGCAAGAGACCTAAATCGGGTTCCCAGTACCCAGATCAGGTGGCTCATAACCACCTGTGACCCCCATCTCCAGGGGATCTGATTGCCCCCTTCTAGCCTCTGCAGACATCTGCACTTACAGGCACATATCTACACATGAACACACAGATACAAATAATTAAAAAGAAAATAAGTATTTAAGAAAGAGGATCATAACAACAGACATCTGGGGTCCTTGTTAGAAGCTTCCAGATGAACTCGGTTACTTATCTTGGGGGCTCTCAGTAGTTTGGCTGGCTATGGTTACCATCCAGTTCACTGACCTTCCAGCCGGCCATGTCCTTCACATTCTCTGGCCTCGCTAGCTTGAAGCAGAGGCAGCAGGAACCCAAATGCACCCAAGTCCACACCCAAGCCCAGCTCTTGCCAATCCCTCCATCCCCCCATGTCTTCATTTCAGATGGAAGTCATCACAATAGCAAATCACTCAGGGTTGATAAGATTAAATGAGACAATGTCTGGGTCTTGTGCATACACAGGTCAGGCTCATGAATAAGGGCTATGAAATGTCACCCAACCATGTCACCATAAGGAATATCATCTGTTTTGTCCAGCCGAGAGGTTTCTCGGGATGTAGAACCCAACACGCACTTCGTATACAGGAACTGTGAAATATACAAACAAACAGAAAAAGCAAGCTAATGCACAAAATGAGCTGACTTTCAAAGGATGGCAACTCAAATAATGAAGTGTTCTGGGTAAATCTGAGCTCTCTTACATCCAGGCTTTCCATGCACAAACAGACTCATCCTACTCCTGTTGAATGAGGGTTACAGTGGAGTTCTGAGCAACTGAGGGGCAGCTCCTACATGGGCCAGTTTCAGAGGGGGTACCTCCAGCCAGTGACATGTTTTACTAGCTGAAACCAGAAGAGCTAGGGGAAGAACCCCAGGTAGGGATAGGCAAGACAAGCTCATGAGCCACCTGAGCACGCAGAGAGGCTGCATGCACAGAGGCCTGAGAGAAACCAAAGGCTCAAGCTGGTGAGAGAAAGCCTGGGCACAGCTGAGGAGAGAGATGGGGAGGTAGGTCCCAAGCCAGCAAGATACTGCTGGTCAAGGTCCCCGTCTTGTCTTCACCACAGTGAAAAGCCACCCAGGAAGGTAGACAAGTCTTTCTATCTCATTGGTGTTTCAGATCACGGTGGCCCCTGGGCTGGGAATGACCTGCAAGGAGGCAAGAGCAGACCTGGCAAGACCCCGTTAAAACTAGAGTGAGGACACAGAGGATAGTCTCTCAGACTGGGGTGATACAACTGGAGATGGGAAGACATCACCAGGTTCATGATATATCCAGGCAGCTGAGGGCTTGAAAAGAATTATTAAGAACAAGGTGGGCAGTGGGCTGGGCTGGTTTGCTTTGAACAAAGCTGGTTCTATGCAACCCCTTCCCCCCCCCCAATAAAGAATTACCATTTCTTTTTTTCTTTCTGGTTTTTTCGAGACATGGTTTCTCTGTGTAGTTTTGCGCCTTTCCTGGAACTCCCTCTGTAGTCCAGGCTGGCCCCGAACTCACAGAGATCCGCCTGGCTCTGCCTCCCGTGTGCTGGGATTAAAGGTGTACACCCAGCAAGAATTACCATTTCTAACACACTGGCAGGAGGAAAGTGATGTCAGCCTGAATTTAGATCACATGGGATGCTTCCCAAGGCTGAGGCACCTGGTGAAGATAGGAAAGCACCACACACTTTACAGAAGAGTGTGGGGAGTGACATGCAGAAGCGGCTCACACATACCTTAGTCTTCCTCTCGTGAGGATACTCCAGGATTCCTCACTTGGTCTTGGCAATTGCAGCTCTCTCTCTCCCAATGTGTTAGGGACCATCCATCACTCCCCTCTCTTTGTCCATCATCATCCAGTCTGTCCTGCTTCACCTTTACAAGACACCTACGTGCTACTTCTTCCCGTCTGTGATGCACAGACGTTGCTGATCTGCCTGTCTTGGGAGCTCTTGTGTAGCCCATCCTCTCTACAGTTTCCTACCCATCCAGCAGCCAAAGGGCCTCTGCACAGAAGTCAGTCATGAACACAGTTGCCTCTGCTTCCTCCAGAGCAACTGAGTGGGTCCTTACAATGGCCATCTGAGTCATCTGAGCTTGGTGACAGGTCTCCACGCTCCACCCATCAGACCATACTGTCCTGCTTACAGTGATGGTGACAGTCGAGCTGCCAACCAGCATGGGCTTCTGCCTTTCCCTCTGCTGGGAGCTCTCTCTCACAGCTCCGTGACCTCCTTCAGGACATGCTCAGCTGCCTATTTGCTTCCCACTGACATGAGTTGCAGTTACATTGCACATATACACAGAGCCTGTTTTACTTTCCTATAGAGCACATTTCACTACCCAGCATCCACACATTTGCATTCTTGTGTCAGCATCCTCTGCTTCCCTCGTTACCATGTTGTTTCCATGACTGCAAGAATGGGAGGGTTCATGTGGGTCTGCAATAGGACATGGTGCATGGCATTCATGCCACTGTGAAAGGGTATGGCCTAGAGTACTGAAGGATAAGTGACTATCTATCCAGAAACCTGCAGGTAGTGCCAAAGAAGTGTACGGGCACAGAGGCGGCCATGGCCATGCCCACCCCACACAACTCAACCTCCTACCAATCCCCAGCCCACTAAGATTAAAGCATGGTGCAAGCACATATTAGGTCTAAGGAGTTTCAGGCCAGTGGAACAATAAGAGCCCCTGCCTTGACAAAAACAAAGTTGATGGCACCTGGGGATTGGCAAATACATAGGCTTTGAGTACTGCAGAGACCCGAAGGCCTTGAATCAAGAGGCCTTGATTCAAACTGGAACTCTCAGCCTCTAGCTAGATTCAAAAGATGGAAGGAAAAGTACCTTAGGGGAGCAACCTATGAGGACAATTGAATGTGAAGTATCTGGGTGGCATTCCAACTGAAGTGTCCAATATGGACTTTGATAGAAGGTTCTGGAGTTCACTTCATGGCTGGGCCTTGTCATGGTTCACATCTGAAATGTCCTTGTTTACTGAAGGTTTGGTCTCTATGTGGGTACTAGTGGGAGGAGATGGAGCTTGTGAAGGTAGGCCCTGGATAGAGGTCTTCAGGTCTTTCAAATCTGTTAGAGGAAATTGTACTTGAAGTAAAAGGTGGGGCCTGAGCCCTCCATCTTTCTTTTTTTGATTCTGTGCCCATGGGTTTGTAGCCATGCTAGCACACACTTCCCACAGTGAAGTACAACCTCACCACTGGTCCAAAGCAAGAGACCAATTGACCATGGAATTCCCTCTGGAGTGGGGAGAGAGATTCATAAGACTCAAGAAGATCATACAACTTACAAGTCCCAGGAAGTTCAGAAAGCTACTAGATTTACAAGACCCTTCCCTATGCTCTACAAGCAGCAAGCAACCACTGGGGAGAGGTGATTTTCCTAGATAGAGCTGCCAGCAAGCTGGGGAGGAAGCTCCTAAGATACAGCTCTTATGAGTTGTCACTCATGTTGGGGCAGGATTTTTGATGTAGCTGCCTTAGAGTCACCCATGCACCTGTCAATAAACTCAAACTCCCAATAAATTCATTCACCAAGCTAGACTTGGATGGAGTCATTTCTTTGGCCTGTTGTAGTTGGTTTTTGTTTTGCTTTGTTTTGTTTTTTTGGTTTTTTTTTAACTCTTTGGGGGCCCATCACCCAGCTCCCAAATAAATACATGGAGACTTATTCTTACTTATGAATGCCTGGCCTTAGCTTGGCTTGTTTCTTGCCAGCTTTTCTAATTTATATTATCCCATTTCTCTTTAATTATGTTTTGCCTCTGAGCTTTTTACCCTTCTTTATTCAACATATCTTTCTTTACTTCTTACTTCATGGATGGCTGTGTGGCATCCTATGTGGCCCTTGGCATCCTCCTCTCCTCCTTTTCTTATTCCTCACTCTCCTCCCTAGATTTCTCCTCCTATTTATACTCTCTGCCCACCAGCCCCACCAATTTCTCTCTCCTGCCTAGCTATTGGCCATTCTTTATTAGACCAATCAGGTGTTTTAGACAGGCAAAGTAAAAAGTAACACAGCTTCACAGAGTTAAACAAATGCGACATAAAAGAATGCAAGACCTCTTTGCATCACTAAACAATTATTCCACAGCATAAACGAATGGAACACATCTTAAATTAATATTCCGCAACAGTCTGTCATTGGTGCCCTACCTAGGATGAACACATGTCTGTTCATGCCCATGTATCCTGAGGAAAAGGAATACATGTCTGTCATGAGATTAAGAAACAAGAGCAGGATCTTTGAGTTCGAGGCCAGCCTGGTTTACAAAGTAGCCAGAGCTGTAGCACAGAGAAACCTTGTCTTTTCAAACCAAAAGAAAAAAGGAAACAAGAGCACATCCATGTCCATAAAGAGTCCAGAAACTGCTCATCAAACCCTGGCCTTTTGCCCTAGTCACTTCAGACATCAATGTCACCTGCCTGCACTCTATTTGCGTCGATGATTCTGAGCTAAGAAAACATGAGCCAGTATAGGCTGATGACAGAGGGGGACAAGGAGTGACCGTGGGAAGTAGCTGCAGACACACAGGCAAGACAAGGCCACAGATCTTAGGTTGCTGGTTGTTGCGCAGTGGCTTTGCTATTGAATGTCAATTGATTCTATTTCTAAGAATGTTGACAAATTGATTTCATTAGCTCTACATGGGCGCAAACAAATAACACAGAGTTTAAATCTAAATCTGGTCTCAAATAGAAGGTGTCGGAAGGCAAGATTCCACTGGAGCTGCCACTCCCACCCACGGTGCCAAGAAACGGGTGTGGCTCACAGCCGTTTTTACCCTTAGATGCTCTTCCTAGTCTACCTGTTCCAGGCAGGTCCAGCCCATGTGTCCCTCCATTGGCCAAGCCCGTCTGCAAGTGCATTAGAAGCTTGAACTTCAGAACTTGTATTTACAAATGAGTCTGCAAGAATCCCTCCTTTCGCCAGGTGGCGGTGGTGGCACACGCCTTTAATCCCAGCACTCAGGAGGCAGAGCCAGGCAGATCTCTGTGAGTTCCAGGCCAGCCTGGGCTACAGAGTGAGTTCCAGGACAGGCGTCAAAACCACACAAAGAAACCCTGTCTTGAAAAACCAAAAGAACCCCTCCTTTCTCAAACACGTCAACCTTCTGTAGGACACACACACAGCACGTAGATCCAGTGCGTTCGTGTGCAGATCGTCCAGGTTCACTCTTCTGTCATCTGCTAGATAAGCCAGTTAATAGATCTTCACAATGGAGATGCATCTCTCTCCTTCCTCTCTTCGCTGTGTGGGTTATGGCTACCAGGCACAGGCTAACGCAGGCAGAAGACAGCCTGCTGCCATCACTCTCCAACTTGGTTCTCGGTCTGTCACCTTGAAGGCCCCCAGCAGCTGCTGTCAGAGGATGCCCTTTAGAGAGAGGAGAGAGTTGTCTTCTCTCCCTGGGTTGTGAAATCACGAGCAGAGCTACAGTTCAGACTGGTAAGTACCTGTTGTGGCTTGAATATGACAATGCCTCCCACCGGCTCATGTGCTTCAACACTGGGTCCCAAACTGGTGTTGCCATTCTGGAAGGTTGTGAAACCTCCTGGAGGTGGAGCCTTTGCTGGAGAACGTGGAATGCTGGGGGCCAGCCTTGAGGTCTGAGAGCTTGGCTTCATTTTCCAGTTCACCCCCTGCTGCCTGACTGTGGATACAATGTGATCAGCCCTTCGCCTTGTACCACAGTGTTTTCCCCACAGTAGTGGACTGTATTCCTCCTTATGATGTGAACATTAACGTTAGCAAACCCTTGGCCCTTCAGGTTGCTTCTTGCTAGGCATTTGGTTATACTGATGAGGGAAAAAAAAAAACCTAATTCAGTGTCCTTCATGCATCTTAATGGTTTTACACTCTGTTGGGATGGGACACAGGGACTACACTGGGGGCTAGTATGTCGGGGCAGAGGTGAAGACCCACACTCCAAGGATACAGGACTGGACCGCATTTGGGAAACTGAATTCATGGTCGGCTAACAAAAGCTGAAAGTTCCATCCATCTATCCAGCCAGCCAGCCCTTCACGCATCCATCCCCCTACACATCTATCCATCAATCTGAGGAGTGGCAGGGAACCCATTACTCTCCTCAGATGGGTACCTATTCCCTACACCACTTGCACCTGATCCACAGCCTCCAGGGTATTTAATTCTAACAGGCGTCCACTGTACACCTGCCCTCTAAACACTAGCAGGGCACAAAGGTCCCATTGGAAGATGCTCACCTGGGGACTCCAGAGGTTAAGGTCACAGATCTCATGGCACTGTTCTGCCATGCCTGTCACAGAGAGCTGCTCGGTGTTTGTGCCTTCAACATATCACATCAGACAGATGTAATTCCAGCTGCTTGGGAGGCTGAGGCAGGGTCACTATGAGTTCAAGGCCTGACTAGGCAACTTAGTAAGAACATATCTCTCAGAGTCTTAGCTCAGTGGTGAAGAGCTTGCGTGAACGAGGTCCTGAATTAGATTCCTTGTGCCACTAGAAACAGCAACAAAACTACCCCCACCTCTACGTCTCTGGGGGGATCAGCAGCTTCTTGCCAACCCCTGGAGTGACTTTGACTCTGCTCAGGAAAATTCCTGGAGCTTGAGCAGCAATTCCCACGCAACTCTGCTGGGAAGCAGGCTGGTTCAGCCAAGCTTCACTCTTTCCCATCACCACCCTCCTGATGGCTTTCCTTCCTGGGACCTTAATTAAAACTAAGCTCACCAGAGACACCAACTCACACAGAATTAATCTCTTATAATGTCTTAACAAACTTTATTATTGACTCAGCAAAACCCTAATTCTTTCAAGTGATAATGAAAAGACATGTCAATTTGCACTGCTCTGTCCCTCAAACAACTGGGAAGATTTTTTTTTTTCAAAGGGTTATGTCCCATCGTCTTAGAGGTGGGAGAAACCCAAGGGCATCTATATTTAATAAGTGATAAAATGTCAAAGAGTGGTGAAGTTTTGCTATATTTTCAATGCTTATATTCAGAATTTTGCCTCCACCTTGATACATATATACTGTCACTGGATTGCAACACAAAATATCCAAGTATATGAATCTCTAGGGATGTGAGACACAGGTGAAATGGTTTCTGTAAATTCTCTTTCCCTTTCATATTTGAATGAGAGGCCAAATTATTGCAGGGTGAGCTGTTCCTAGAAGGTTGTGGAGTGGGTCACTGAAACAAACTATGGATGGATGGATGGACACATAGACAAATGGATGGACAGAGAGATGGATATATGAGTAGATAGGTGGATGGGTGGGTAGATGGGTGGGTGGATAAGATGGATGGGTAAGTGGTAAGTGAATGTATGAATGATAGATGATTGGATGAATGGGTTGGTGGATAGTCAGATGAGAAGCTGGGTGGATGGATAGGGTAGGTAGATGGGAAGGTATGTGGGTGGGTAGTTAGGTGAATAGATAGATGGATAGATGGGTGCATGGTTGGATGGATGGGTGTGTGGGTGGTCCAAAGAAGCTGTGGAATGCAGAAATATGAAGCAGGAACATATATCTTCAAGATTCCCTAGGTACAGAAGTAAGGTCAACACTTGTGGCATCTGTGTGCCATTTTTCTGTGGAATGGCATGGGCTGGTCCTGCCTGACTTACTGACCACCTTATTTGATTCCTACCAAGACTACTTCCAGAGGAGGAAGGGCAGTGCCCCCAAAACAAGATGGTAAGAAGTCACACGAAAGCAGAGGTTTCAAGGATGAGTATACAAAAGTCACAGATGTCCTCTACCCTGTAGGAAAGCTCCATAAACAGTCAAGACTAAAGTGCCTGGTGATCGGGGCTTGCTCAGAGCAAGGAAGGCTGAATGCAACCTTTTGAAAGACTGGAGATAGCCACTTAAATGTCACTTCTCTGTAAACCAGATGGACTCAGCACTTCTGACAGCTCGGAGAGTCTAAGAACTCAAGTGTAATGCCCTCCCACAGTCCCTCTGCCCCCCACCTGGTAGTTACATCCAAGCCTCCCAGACTCACATCTGGAAGGTCTTTGTCAGAACAGCGTGCAAGAGGCTGCAACATTAAAAAAAAAAAATCCAAAAAACAGAGACAACAGGGTTCCCAGTCACCCAAAGAGCTAAGAGGAATCGGAAGAGCCTTTTCCCCTAAATTCAAACCAATTTAGTCGATTAGGAATTGTTTTAAATTATTGGACTTCCCAGTACCCTGCAGATAGAGGTTCTGGTAATTACACCCCAGACCACAATAGCCTCACTTCCATAGATCAGTAGGCATATTTATTTAAACAATTTAGGATAATTGAAAATGATTTCCCTTTTCCTTGAAAAATACTGCCACAGTGACAAGTTAATTGAGAAAAGACGTGCACACTCACGCAAATTATGGGACAGTAGGTGAACGCTGAGACACTTAACATCCATCAACCACAGGAAATGGAAATGTGCACTTCCTGTGATCCGATGACACCAGGCACACTGGTCCAGCTCTCAGCTACACTGTGCTGGGAAAACTCAGCTAGTTGCAGAGGGAATGTGTTTCAGGACTACTTGATATTTTCCCATAATTCCTTTCTTCTCTTTACAATAACCTTTTACTCAGTTCCTTCTATAGAAACCATACAATACTCAGATATCTCCAGACCTCAAATAGCCCCTTTAAGTTGCCCAAGAAAGACAGATTCTCAGGTTCTGATATTTGAAACCTGAGATCTGCACTTGGGAGGTGGCTCAGTGGAGAAAGTGCTCGCTGCACAAACATGAGGATCTGAGATGGGATTCCCCACCACCCACATTAGAGCTGAGTGTTGGGGTGTGTCTGCAATCCCAGCAGCACAGCAGTGCACAAACAAGCAGATAATAGGGGTGCTGCCTGGCCAGCCAGTCTAGCCAAATACATGAGCTCCAGGTTCAGTGAGAGACCCTGTCTCAAAAAATAAGGTGAAGCCGGACATGATGGTGCATGTTTTTAACACCACTACTCTGGAAACAGAGACAGGTAGTGTTCCGTGAGTTTGAAGCCAGCCTATTCCACAGAGCAAATTTCAGGAAGCAAGGGATACATAATGAGGTACTATTTCAATAACTAAGTAAATACATAGGTAAGGTGGAAAGTGATGGAGGAAAACAGTAGGCATTGACCTCTATCTTCCATACACACTTATACATACTTAAACACACATACGCAAACCAGCAAATCTTGAGGTCCATTTAGCCTTAAAGATGTTAGATTTCTGACACTCACATGCTGTCTCTCTTCAGTTCATGAGGCTACTGTCTGCCCTCCCTATTTTTGGGCTTTGCATCAGGAAATCCAACCAACCTTCTCAATGGACATTTGGAGAACACAATGCTAGACATTTTCAGAAAGCCAAATATGAATTTTCCCCTCTCTCTCAAACATCACGAGTCCCTTTGGATGCAGGGGGGGAAAGAAAACGCTTGGAGTTGGCACTGCCCCCCCATGCAACAGACCTCAGTTCCTCTCCAGCCTTCTTGTTTGTTATTCTCATGGGGTACACCCTCACACACGGCCAGCAATGTTGTAGCTGTGTGGAACACAGGAGGTTGGCCCTCTATGTTGTATTTCCTAAGAAACACATTATTTATGTACATTTGCATTCTATTTGAGACTATAGGCAGCTAGAGAGAGTGGAAAGTACCCAGGAGGGAGTGTGTAGAGTGTATGTAAACACCATCTGATTTTATATGACAAACTAGAGCACTGTAGATGTTGTTGGTGAAGGTGGCATCTGGAACCAATCTGCATGGACACCTGGGGACAGGGATAAGTGAAAGAAAATACCAGAAAGAACCACTGAGAGAAAGAAGCCTCTCCCGCCTGCTCCTCCTAGGGAAGTCTTGGCAAAATATGGATAGACTCTCTCCCCGACATCCTTTCTGGATATGCTAGGAGTCCTCAAAGCAGATTACATTCCCTACATTTCCAGGTTAAACCCTGGGACTCAAAACACATGAGAGTCCCCACTCCATAATAGCAAAGAGACAACTGGTATACCAGGAACTCTGAGACACTGAGGCAGCAGGCTAGGTCTTGTGGCCTCAGGAAGATAGAAGTGCTAACTCCCAAGAAGCCAGACTCCTCTGATGGAATCAGAGCATCCAAAAGAAGAATGGGATCTGAATTGAGAAGGCAGGCCAGGATCAGAGCTCGGGGAAGGGACAGATAAGAGAGGTAGGCCGGTGGGTTAGTAGGTGAATGGCTGAGTGGGTGGGGATGTAAATGGGTGAGTGGGTGGTTAAGTGGATGGATATCTCCAGGCAGCCATATGGGCAGAACACAAAGAGAAAAGGAAAGGAGTAGGAGGCCTTGTGGTCCCTGAATTGGGGCTCAGACACCTCCCAAAGGACAAGGGGCAGGGACAGGCAGAAAATTCTCTAAGAGTAAGTTTATGGATAAAAATGCTTCTATGTTCAATTAAGTTGCCTAAAAAAACACAGCCAGCAGGAAATGAGAAGTTTAAAAGAATGAGATGAGACTCTGCTTCCTATGCCCTGTGATCTAGACAAAGGCTGAGAGATGCCCTCTCCTTCACGACCAGAGCCATCCTGTAGGTTCTTACATGTATGGGTATGGGGGTATGTCCACATTTGTTTTGAGGGTGGACATGTGTGAGTATACATGTGTACACATACATGTGGATGCCAGAGAACAACTTCAGGTGTCTTAGCTCAGACCCTCGTCACCCTGCTGTTCAGTTTTAAGAAATTTTATTATGAGTCTGTGTATATGACTGTGACCTTGGAGTCCATATCAGGGCATCAGATCCCACTCTGGAGCTAGAGTTAAAGGCATTTGTGAGTTGCCCAGCATGGGTGCTGGGAATCAAACTCAGGTCCTTTGCAAAGGCAGTATATGCTGTCAACCACTGAGCCATCATCTCTCTGGTCTCTCCATCTTGTTTTTTGAAGCAGGATCTTTCAATGGACCAGCAAACCCCAGAGATCCTCCTATCTATCCCTTCTCAGTGCTGGGATTATTAGCCCAGGCCACCAGGTCTAGCTTATGTTGTTGCTGTAACATGGGTGCTAGGGATCGAACTCAGGTCCTCACGCTTGTGTGGTGAGCCTTTTACTGACTGACCCATCTACTTATCCTCTCCTAGTATA
Source organism: Onychomys torridus (assembly GCF_903995425.1). Lineage (NCBI taxonomy): Eukaryota > Metazoa > Chordata > Mammalia > Rodentia > Cricetidae > Onychomys > Onychomys torridus. Next base: position 24,900,644 of record NC_050464.1, on the reverse strand, counting down.
TCTTCAAAACACTGAGCAGAAGTGGGATTTGGAAATGTGACTACATGCTCACCCTCACAGTGCAGTGACCTGAAGCATCTTCTTATAACACGAGCATTGGCAGGGAACCAATATCCCAAATTGGGAACCACAGCCAGGGATGACACCTATCCTTCCCAGGTCATTTGAAGAGGACTGTCTGTCTCTGAGAATCACTTGAGGTTCCTGCACAGTCATTCATCCCTGGATGGGAGTCCCTCCCCACACAGTGCAGCTTTGACTGACCATCACGGTGGTTTGGGGCCCCAACGAGGAACTAAAATCAGACAGGTCCCCAATAGGCTGAAGACAGAGAACAGGGACTCTGGGTAAATTCATGTACTTTTCAATTAAATGTTGAAGATAGTCAACTTCCTGTTTCTTTTCCTTCATCAAGCCAAAGACTTAATGGACAGTGTTCCCGTAGGGGATAACTACTCCGAGGAACTTCCAAACCTCCCATAGAGGGAAGTAGACTCTTGGAAGTAGACCAATCAGATTCTCGCTCTTTGTCTGGATTATCCAATAGCCTATGATAGTCCAAACTAGTCAATTCTGAGGGAAAAAGGAAAGGAACTGATCTGTAGCTAGAGTTTTTCTGGTCCTGCCTGGCTCACAGTCAGGATAAATCTCTCACAGCCGCTCAGATCCAACCAAGTAAACACATAGAGACTTATATTACTTATAAACTGTATGGCTGTGGCAGGCTTCTTGCTAACTATTCTTATGTCTTAAATCAACCCATTTTTATTAACCTATAAGTTGCCACGTGGCTCATGGCTTACCAGTATCTTAACATGTTGTTTTTCATCATGGCGGCTGGCAGCATCTCTCTGTCTCAGCCTTCCACTTCCCAGAATTTTCCTCTCTCTCTATCCTGCCTGGCTACTGGCCAATCAGTGTTTTATTCATTAACCAATCAGAGCAACATATTTAACATACAGACCATCCCACAGCACTGATCACATCCCAAACACAGAAAAGTTTCGTCTCTGCCAGACAAACTCAGACACCATTTTTGAGTTCCCGCCCACAATCAGAGAATGTCTTTGTGTCCTTTGCTGTATGTGTGCTCCTGCTGTCGATAAAACATGGCTGAACACTGAGGCCTTCCCTTTTCTGCCTTCTTATTCTTTAAACTGGCACAGGATTTCTAGAAACACCAGATGCCACCACCCTGACAGCATTACTATAGGATGTTGAGGGGTAGGTCACTAACTTCTCAAGCACCACCGGGATGCCCCATATTGAATTTGCAGCTCACCACAGGCCCTTTAGGTCAACACCACCATATTCTCAGTTCCCTCTTTTAAGTGGGGTACTTAAAGTCACTGAAGCATATATTTTTATAAAAAGCATATTATTCCACTTTTCCACTGTTGTATTTTACTTCATTTTGGACAATGTCTCGCTACGTACATATGTATGTAACCCAGGGTGGCTGGGAACTAGTCATTCTCCTGCACTGAGTTTCCATGCTTTTGAAAATGAGACTCTGGCTTAGCAGTGGAGATTCAGATCGGCAGATGGTCATCGCAGTGGCTGGGGCAGCTGCTGTCAGCCCCACAGGCCCCCACATGATCCAACCACACTCATCAATTCTGCTGCCCTCCAAGGAAAGTGAAGTGAGTGGGTGCCTGGTCATTGATGCCTATCCAACTGCCTGTCATGTCTTCCTGGCTACCCTTCCCCCCCCCCCCAAAAAAAAACATGTAGGGGAAAATTCCCTGCCATGCTGGGGGCTCTCCAGTGACCTGAAGGCTTAGGATTTTATTTTTGTCTCAGCCAGATGGTAAAGTACGTAGTATCAAGACTGGGGTTGAATGGACCCATCTGCCACAGGCTCCTTCCACTCTACATATAGCGAGATCCAAGGGGGCAGACTCATAAGGGCAGAGAGAGGAAGGTGGTAGCTGGATGTGGGTAGCAGTGGTGGGGAGGGAGGGGAGGGGTACAGATGCCTTCCCAGGGGTGAAGAGTCAGTTATGTGAGAGGATTTAGCTCTGAACACCACACTTCACCTGGCCAATCCCCAGCCACACTCTCATATATGCAGAAATCGGCTGAGCACAAAGCCCTCGTGTTATACAGGTAAACACCAAATGGGGCACATCTATTCAACTGAATATGGCTCAGTGTTTGAAAGGACAAAAGTCTGCCCTGTGCTGGAGAAAGGGTGGAACTTGAGGATGGTGAGCACAGTGAACAACTCTAGATCCAATAGACAAGTGCAGGATCGCCCTCCTGCCTAGCCCCATGAGATCACTAATAAAGTCCAGTCCCTGAAGACAGGAAACTGTACAATGGGCTGGGACACAGCTCAGGGTAGTTTCCTAGCAAGCACAAGGCCCTGAGTTTGATCCCCTGCTCTGTATAAACTGGGTGTGGTGGCACACCCCTGTGATTGCACTATTCAGGGAGTGGAGGCAGGAGGATCTGAAGTTCAAAGTCCTCTTCAGCTACATAGTGAATTCCAGGCCAGTCTGGGCTATAGACCCTTTGGGAGAGGAAAAAAAGAGAAAATAGGAAAGGAGATAGAAGAGAAGTGACAGGGAGGGAGTGGGGGAGGGACGTCAGGTACAGGGATATCTGTGGTAGAATACTACTTTAAGGCATGTTACTTTTGTTTTCTCTTGTTTATGTTGCATTTGTTTAACTCTGTGAAGCTGTGTTACTGTGCCTGTCTAAAACACCTGATGATCTAAAAAAGAGCTGAATGGCCAATATCAAGGCAGGAGAAAGAATAGGCAGGGCTGACAGGCAGAGAGAATAAATAGAAGGAGAAATCTGGGAGAAGAAGAAAGAACAAGAGAACAAGGAGAGGAGGATGCTAAGGGCCAGCCACTCAGCCACACAGCCAGCCACAAAGTAAGAGTAAACGTAACATATAAGAGCCCAGAAGTAAAGGTAGATAGGATAAGTTAAGTTAAGAAAAGCTGGCAAGAAACAAGCCAAGATAAGGCTGGGCATTTATAATTAAGAATAAGCCTCTGTGTGTGATTTATTTGGGAGTTTGGTGGCAGGTCCCCCAAAAGACCAAGAGCCAAAAAGAGTAAAAAAAACAAAAACAAAAATCAAAACAAACAAACAAACAAAAACAATCAACAACAGAAGTCTGTCATCCAATGGTTTCTGGGATTTTCTGTTCTGCAAGAAGAAACCTCCACCCCGACGCCAGGCATGGTTGTGGTTGCCAAGTACTGTGGATACACCTGAAGCCATCCACGCACATTTAGAAAAGGTCATGGAAGTATATTTTATGACGAAGATCACATGTTCTGAGGAGTCACTTTGTTCTATGACAGAAGTATTCAGATCCTGCTTGTTAGTCCCTTGCTAGCTTCCCTGGAGTGGGGCAGGCTGTCCTGGCACCTCCATTGCTCATTGTACCCTTCACCTCCTTCTCTCCCTTCTTCTGTGTGTTGCAAAGTCAGGATCTAACCTCCCAGTGAGGGTCACTGTCTCGCTCCCTCCTTGAGCTGCTACATTTATCTCCCCTTTGAAGGATGCTACGCCCCCAGAGAGGCCTGGGCCTGCAGCTGCACATGTGTGCTGTGTGCGGTTAAAAAAAAAAAAACAACAGAAGGAACGTGGCAGGAGTTATGAAGACAAATATCTAAGTGAAGAGCCATGGGAAAAGAAAAGAAAACCTTCTTAGATCCTGCAATCCAATTTGTCTTTTATGATCGTGAAACATGTCTAAAAGTTTAGCATCAAAAGAGCTAAAGATGCAGCTTCAGATGGTCGTGTACACCACCTGTCATTTCAAAAATTAATAGTGTCTGTGGGACGACGGGACACTGAGACTAATGCACTGTAGTTGCCTGTTCCCTTTTAACTGGGTAGTTTCTGCAGAGGGCTCACTGCTCAGAGGTTGCCAATTCAGTTTGTTCTGACTAGGTGTTTGTCATTTCAAATACCAGCTATATGCCAATGACTCAAACCCTAGATTCCCCAGCCAAAATCCTGCCACAGAGCTCCGGACCCTCAGATCCTGCTGCCTACTCAGCAGCTCCCTCTTAATGTCTCCTAGCTACCCCAAAGCCAGCCACGTGAGCCTGCCCACCTTAACTACCACCTTGCATCCAAGGCAGAGATCTGGGATACATGCTGGTCATATCTTTTTCGTTTTACCACAGGAATCATCAAATGTAAAGGCCTCCTCCACCCATTCCTCTCCACAGTGATTCAAGTCACTGCTTTGCGGTCCCTTCAAGAAATCGTGGCACTACTTGGTGCCTCAAGAGTAACTTGTCTTTATTTGGTTTTTATCTAATTGCAAACACAATCATGGCCTTGCCAGAAAGCTTCATGGATTTCTGGCTTCCATCATTTGGGAAAGATGCAAAGGTTTCAGTCAACCTGGGCCTCAGCAGCCGGTCACCATGATCATGTCAGCCCTCTTTGTAGCCTGTCATTTTTCCTCAGTGACACCACTTTCCTTCCTGCCTCAGATCTTTGTCAAATGTTACTCCTTCATCCAACATGACACTTCTCCCTCTTCAACTTGCATAACTACTTCATCTTCTTTAAAATGCAGTGTCGGGCTGGAGAGACAGCTAAAGCGGGGAACTAAGTCCCTTGTCATGTAAGCATGAAGACCAAGTCTTCCTAGAATTCACATAAAAACCAGGCGTGATGGTGTGCACCTGTAATCCCAGTGCTGGGGAAGCAGAGGCAGGTGGCTCCCTGGGGCTCCCTGCAGTCAGTCTAGCCTACTGTGAGCACGTTCACAGTAAACAGGCAAGACTGTCTCAAAAGCCAAAGTGGGGGGAATGGCCCGCCTCTCCAAAGGCTGACCTCAAATCAAGCCTCCATACACGGGCCAACACATCTGCATGAACACCTGCACACACCCACGTACACACCCATGCACTTGTGAACATAAAAAAACGCACCACAGTTGAATTGATGTAAGTAGAATTCACCCAGAGAGAGGGCTGGTTTCCCTCAGGCCTCGAGCAGATTCCTCACAATCTCTCAAAGAAATTGCGTTTTCCCTTTAGCCAACTAAAGTCAATTATTAATACAGTTCTTTTTTTTTTTTTAACTTGGTGCCTGTTTCTAACACTAGAATAAATAGTCTGAGGAATAATGCCTGTTTCGCTTAACTCTGTATTCCTAGGATGTCCAAAGTGCTTGGCAATCGATGTTCATAACGTGGATTTGTTTTGTCGGTGAGCAAAAACATGGATAGAATGTATTACAGGTGGTGCCAATTCCTCTAATAACAAAGATAAAATTTAATTTATCTGGCAGCGTTTGCGCTTGTTTTAAAACCATTCCAACCTAAATATTTTCTAGAAGAACCCCGAATTAGAAACACTAGAATGTCTGCGCTGGGTAATTATTATTATTTTATTTTATTTTTTGGAGGACATTTTGGGAACATCAGAGCAGCATTGCATAATGACCTAGCTTTGAATCCACTGAGGTGATGGTCAAGTTCATAGGCACAAAGAAAGCCAGCAAAGCCCTGCCACACCTGAATTCCTCCACTCTTCAGGATCACGGAACTCCTTAGCCACTGAGCTTGGTTAATGAATGTGTCTGGTTCACCGGGGCAACAGATTTGGTAGAGGGTGGCCAGAGTCATCTCCATACATTCAACAAAAGCTGGAGTTAGCACTGGAGTGCCAATGGCTCAAGAGGTTAAGAGTGTATACTGTTGCAAGGGACCCGAGTTCACTTTTCAACACCCACACTGGGTGGTTCACCACTGCCTGTAATACCAGCTCCAGGGGGACCGGATGGGCTTCTCCTGGCCTCCACTGGCATCTGTACTCACCTGCATATAACCACACATAAATATAATTTACAAAAACAAAACAAGATTTCTAGAATACTTCAAATCCATGCAGCCTTCACGGTAGAGGAGGTGGCTGTCAGGCCCTGTGACCTGCAGTACAGATGGGCTCTGCTCTCTGCACAAAGGCATTCAGATGCTGGTCCAGGCTCTCAGGATCTGTGGGAGGTGGGAGAGTCAGGCCCCTGCTCTGCCTTCCATTAAGGAGGGTTATGATAATTTCTTGTCCATCAAAGAGTCAGCAGGGAACATCCCTTTCATAATCACACACCATAATCCCAACATGCCCCTATTATTTTCATCTGCCTCATATCTCTAAGTCTATCCTATAGAGAGAATCAGAGACTGTCAATCCTGGACGTCTGTCACCATGGTTACTGATAACACATGACAGCTACATCTTGGAGCAAAGTCCCTTTCAGAAATGACCTACTGTGAGAACCAAGCTGAACCACATCCATCCAGGCTCCCAAAAAGATGTTTGTAAAGCTGGTGTGGCTGCTGACCATAACACATCCACACTTTGGAGCTTCCAGAAGTTCCTGCCACCCTGCTTTCTCTGTGGTCCTTGAAAAATTGATGAGGTCTTGTGACTGAGTTTTCATCAATATAATACATAAAAGTGACATGAGTTGCCTCCATTGAAGAAGTTGGCTTCTAAAACCATCTGTCTTGGGGCTAGACCCATGGCTCAGTGGTTAAGAGCACTTGTTGCTCTTGCAGAAGGCCCAGATTCGAATCCCAGCATCCACATCATGATTCATGACCATTTAGAACGCCAGATTGAAGGGATCTGATGCCCTCTTCTGGCTTCTGTGAGCACCAGGTATGCATATGGCGCAATGACATGCACTCAAGCAAAACACTCATACGTATAAACCAAAATAAATATTGAACAATTTAAAAAATCTGTCTATTCATCATCCTCTCTTACTACTCATGTTGACCTTGAAAGATACATATTCTAGGAGCCTTATACCAGGCCACACCTGGGGACTTCCTCTCAGGAAAGCCTTCTACTAGATACTCACATGAAGAAGCCCACATGCCTACAAGATTAAGAGCTGGTTAGTAAAAGAGCTAACATTATAGAGTGTTCTCCCAACACAGCCAGTCCCATACTGACAGATACAGGTACACGAAAATACATGTAATAAAGCAGCAAGCCTGCTGGGCAATCTAGATTATCAACTTGACAAGATCTAGAATCACCATGAAAACAAATCACTGGGCATGTCTGTGAGGACTTTCTAGCTTGGGATAAATAAGGCAAAAACAAAAAAATCCATCCTGAATATGGACAACACCATCTCATGGGCTAGGGTTCTGGACTGAATACAAAGACAGCGAGCTCACCACCAGCATCCATCTCTCTCTGATTCCTGACCATGGATGCCCTGGAACCAGCTGCCTCACACACCTGCTGCTGTGCCTTCCTCGCCATGATGGAGTGTACCTTCAAAGTGTGAGCTGAAATAAACCGTTCCTTCCTTAGTTGCTTTTGCCAGGCACTTGGTCATAGCAACAAGAAAAACAAATGATTGGGGCTGGATTGATGGCCCTTTGGTTAGTAGCACTTACTGCTCTTGCAGAGAACCCAGATTCGGTTCCAAGCACCCACATGAGGGGACACACAGCCATCTGTAACTCTAGCTACAATGGGATCTGCTGCCCTCTTCTGGCCTCTGAATGCAACTGTACTCACATGCAACACACACACACACACACACACACACAAAATTAAAAACAATAAAAATAAATCTTACCAAAAAAAGAAAAGCAACTGATAAAGCAAATAAGTAAATAAGGATGGTCCCAAACAGTCATATTATACTGAAATATACATATATTTCAAAAAATCTGAAACAATGTTCACCAAAATTTTAATAATTTTAGCCAACAAACTATAACCACATTTTATTTTGTTTATTTTTTTTTTTTTACATTTCATAATGATTGCCTCTTATGCTATCAGGAAATTTTGTAAATGGATCGCATTTAAAGTCTTAATAAAAGTTAAACATCATTTTTTTTAAAGAAGTGTCAAAGGAAATAGAGTCAAATTCACTCCAGGGTTAATATCCTGCATCAAGCTGGTCGGTTATGATGCTAACACACATCGAGCGATTCTGCCATGCAAAGGCACGCTCTAAACAGAAGAGTCTGGGTGACAAGGTCAGTGCACTGTCCCCAGCCCATGTACTGAAGTGGATCTGGCGCGTCTGGCATGGCACCTGTGCAGTGAGGGATCCAGGAACCGCTGAGCCTTCTCCTTTAATCTGCTAGGAAATAAATGCTTCAGAAGCACCAAGGGAATGATTAAGGCAATGATTAATGATTAAGGCTGGAAGGTTTGACTGTACTCTCTCTACTTGCTCTCTCTCTCTCTCTCTCTCTCTCTCTCTCTCTCTCTCTCTCTCTTCTCTGTGTGTGTGTGTGTGTGTGTGTGTGTATGTGTGTGTGTGTGTGTGTGTGTGTGTGTGTTGTACACATTCTGCTGCAACACTGCAAGAGAAAAACGGAGCTTCCATCAGGAATAGCCATGGGACAGCATGCAGGAGGCAAGACCTTACTCAGGGTCCTCCTCAGCCTCAGACCCTGACAAACACATCTTGATTTCAGCTCCACGCCTTGGCTACTACCAGCAGCCTCCTGTTCAGACGCTGGGCTGAGCTCCCTGGGCTGCAACCTGCAGGAACATGGGAAAAGATGCATACTTCCACTAGGTAGAGCACCAGAGTGGATCTGAGGGCTTCCTGGCTGCTCAGAAGAGCTAGTGACATCCTGGAACTGGACGGGCATTGCTTCCCCTTAGGGTAGTCTGTGTCTTCGGGGCTGGCAACACCACCCCTCCCAGCCTCCCTGCTGAACTATCCCCACATGCCCATGCTCTACAAGCTTCTCTAGACACAGCTCACAGAAGTGAGCCTCTCTAGCGTTCCTCAGAAGTCACTCCCAACTCTGCCTCTTTGGTTGATCTTTCCTAGTTTCTGTCTCCCTTTTCTCCTCTGCTCCCTCTCTTAGCTCCTGAAACTGGACATGTCTCCCCTCCACAATAGAGATACCAGGTATACATTTTTCCCTCATGGTCTACTTCTGTAGACACACACCCACCCCCAAGCAAAGATGAGTCCCAACCATCCATCCTTTGCTTCCTTTTTGCAAACTCCAACAAGTACATTCCCTTATAACACAGCCCAGTGGACCTCCATGACCATGTCACAGTTCTGCTTTCCTGATAGCACACAACCAAAACGGTACCTTCCACAGTGAATGCGGTGCTATTATATTCAAACAATGGGCTTCAAAAATGCTCACCGCATCCCAGACCTGGAATCACTGTGGCAGATTTTCTATCAAAAAGAAATAGCAGCCCAGGATGGCCTTGATCTTCCTGCTACCACCTCCTAAGTGTTGGCATTGCATAACGGCTGGCAGGACTGAGGTTGTGTGTGTGTGTGTGTGTGTGTGTGTGTGTGTGTGTGTGTGTGTGTGTGTAGGCCAGAAGTCAATTTCAGATGTCATCCATATGATTTTTAGAGACAAGATCTTTCTCTGGCCTGCAGCTTGACAAGTAGGCTAGGCTGACTAGCCTGTGAGCAACCCCCAGCCCCTCACTGGGGGATTCTAAGCAAGGACTGCACTGCTGGACCACATACCCAGGGCATTTAAAAAAAAAAAAACTGAGATGAGATCATTCAAGCTGACCCTGAACTCTTTACATAGCCCAGGCTGGCTCTGAATTGTGAATCCTTCTGCTCCTGGCTTCTGAGGCTGAGATTATAGGTATATGCCACCAAACCTGATCTGATTATTTTTGTATTTTGTATCTTATGCCCACTTCGAGAACTTGAGAAACTTTAAACTCAGTATCTGGCTTTTCTTCTGAAATACAAACGCAGCAACATGGAGGGTGGGAACTAGCAGGTCAATAGCTGATTGACCTTCAACAATAAGCCCCTTTGCCCTAACTCCATCATACCGGCTTGCTTTACACATGCATGGCCTGCTCTACAGGCCTGAATGGACTGCTTCCTCTGCAAGCACTTTTTTGCCATAGGATTTTAGGTTTTGAGACATGTGTCCATCTGGAACATTCATCCTGGTAAAGCATTTGAGAAAACTTTACAAAGGCATAAAATACTTGAACATGTGTGCTGTGCACTGTGATAATTCCATTGTGTCCTTTCATTTCTGCCTTCCTTTGACTCAAAAGAATTAGAAGTTCATGGCGCATCTAACACAACCTGCCTTGAGTCCCCCAAGTCTGGAAAGGCATGTAATGAAATTACCAAGGCCCAGTGTGCCGCCTCTCCCCCTGGAAGTTTACCCAAATCCAAACAACAGCACCACTGGAGGGTCAAGAAAGGTTGAGAAGCAAAATTACTTCAACACAACAGGAAAAGAATTTAAAAAGAGCTGAGAAAATTGCAGGCTTTTCTCCCCAGCTGTCTCACATTACACATGGACAGGCTACAGAGAGTTTCCCCCACAACCAGGCTCAAAGGAATCAATGCCGTCTGACTGGTGGGAAAGAAGCTAGTGTGTGTCTGTGTGTGTGCATGCAGTGTGTATGTGCATGTGTATGCATGCATGAATTTATGTGCCCATGTATGTGTGCATGCATGTATATAAATGCGTGCACACGTCTACATGTATCTATGTGTCTGTGTGTGCATGTATGTATATATGTGTGTGTGTGTGTGTGTGTGTGTGTGTGTGTGTGTGTGTGTGTGGCTACATGTGTTCATGTTTGTATAAATGTATGTGTGTGATCATGCATGTGAAGGCCAGAGTTCAGTTATCATTCCTCAGGCGTAATCCATGTTGGTTTTTGAGACATAGTCTCTCATTGGCCTGGCACTCATCAAGCAGGCAAGGCTGAGTGGTCAAGGAACCGTAGGGATCAGCCCACATCGATCAGTGCTGGGATTACCACTGTGTGCCACCATGCCCAGCTTCTCTACATGGCCGTGGAGATCAAACTAGGAGTGCGCATGCTTGTAAGACATGCACTCTATGATGGGAACTATCAACCCAGGGCTGTCCTTGGCTTTTTCTTTTTCTTTTTAAGAAAGCCCAAACCCTTCTCTATATCAGCTTCATGCTTCCAGTTTCTCCACAGCCATGTGAGCATTCGTGATGTGCCGTTTCTTCGCGTGTGTGGCCATCCTGGCAAACAATGACTTTAGGTGAGCCACTATGGCCTGCAAGAGGACAGAACAAAGATCACGGCAGCCCCAGGGACACAGCCTGGCGCCAGCTCCTGGTCACAACCTCCACAGTAGACTAAGCTGGAAAACACAGCTGCCTTCAGTCCAGCCACAGACGAACGGGGCCGTCCATTGTTCTTAGCCCGACACAGCCTCATACCCACAAGGCAATGCAGATCTATTGAGGATTTTCCTCACGCCAAGGCTCAAGTGGCTTTCCTTTCTGCTTGGCAGCCTGTTTCTAACATTGCCAGGTAAGAAGAAGAATCACATTTGTTTCCAATTATCTCTGAGAAGCTCTCACACATGTCTTGAGTACAGCACGTGCAGGGCATGGGGGCTGCCTGGGCAACAGTGGCTGAGGAGAGAGAAAAAGCTTGCGGATTCACAGCCGCCGGCAAAGAAGAGCTGACGTTGTGTATGAACAATGCTAGGGACTGAGGCGGGAACTCTCACAGGCCCTACCCTAGGTCTCCATTGAACAGACATTCCTTGAGACTTCCCAGTGCCTGAGAATGGAAGGCTTCCTTCCAAGGTGGTTTTGTCCAAGGCACTGACAACGCTTTTATCACATAGGATAAGATGATGAAGCCTTGAGTTAATGGTTCTTGGGGACTACTGAAAAGGGGTGCTGACCACACCCACTGGAGGAGACCACACCAGCCAATCAGCAAGGCCTTTGAATCCTTGCCAGCTTTATCCTGGCAGTGCCCACTGATCCAGAAAGACTCACACACTGCAAGCTCATATTACAGAGCCTCCAGGGGTAGGACGAAAGTTGCATTTCAGCTCCATTTGTGTGTACATATGTGTACATGTATATGTGTAGTCTGTGTGTGCATGTTTATGTGTGTAGTTCCATATGTGCACATGTTCACAGGTGTGTGGATGCATGTGTGGGACCATGCAAGTAACATGTATGCACCATGCTCACTCAGCACAATCTCTCAGGTGCTGGAATGATACTTGTCTTAGGGTTTCTATTGCTATGAAGAGATACCATGACTACTACAAGTCTTATAAAGGAAAACATTTAATTGGGTGGCATACAGTTCAGCAGTTCAGTCCATTGTCATCATGGTAGGACATGGCAGCGTGCAGGCAGAAAATGGTGCTGGAGAAGGAGCTGAGAGTTCTACATCTTGAAGCAACAGGAAGTGTTCTAAGACATTGGGTGGTATATTGAGCATATATGAGACCTCAAAGCCCGCCTCCATAGTGACACACTTCCTCCAACAAGAACAAATGTACTCCAAGAAGGCCATATCTCCTAATAGTGCCACTCATTTTAGGAGCCTTTTTTTTTTTTTTCCAAATCACCATAATACTGGAATGCCTTTCTGAGAACCAGGGAAGCCCTTGTCGTGGGTTCAATAAAGTATTGCTGGCTTCTTAATATGTTCAACAGCATTGAGGCCCCAAGGGACACATCCATTCCTGCCTCACATCTATCTCTAGCGCTTTCCAGGGCTCTGTGGGCAGAAGCTGGTGTAGGGGCAGCCATGTTAAGGTGTGCATTGTTCTCTCTCTCTCTCTCTCTCACACACACACACACAAAACCACTGTACTTCAATGCGTTGATCTTGTGATGGACTGCTCCTCTTGGCTAGGCATTTTGGGGTGCCCACACAGACAGAGTATTGTTTATTCCTGAGGGGCAGTACAGGACATGAGTTCACATCCTAGCTCTGGCTTTTTACAATCTGGATAGTTTTGATCATTGTACAAGGTGTGATATGACCAGCAGACAGCACAGACTGGTGCAGAAATTGATCATTCCACACCCACTGAATTACCTGCAAAATCAGGCCACGTGGATGCTCCCAAGCAGCCTTACACTCAAGCATGCAGCTAAATCACTAAATTCCTTAATACCCAGGGGTCTCAAAAACAATAAAGGAATACAAAATCCCCCTTGCACAACCAAAGTCACAGGATGCTGCCACAAGCAGAGAGATGTTTCCATAAATTCTGAGTGTAGGTTATGTGATGCTTAACAGTGGGCTATGCCAAACAGCCACGCCCACACAGTACACTGTTGATATAAAAGTTTACTGCATTATTCAGCTTATTTTATTTATTCATTCATTGGTTCATGCACTTAGTTTGGCATGTACAGGCAGGTGTGTGTAGGTAGGTGCATGCCTGTGGCGATCAGAAATCAGTTCCAGGTGTCTTCCTTGATGGCTCCCTTCATCTTTTGAGACAGAATCTCTTGCTGAACTTGGAACTCACTGATTCTTCAACACTGGCTGCACAGCAAACCCCAGCGATACATTCCTGTCTCTGCCTGCCAATGTTGGGGTTCTAGCTCACAGCCACACCTAGGTACAGAGGTGCTGGAGATGGCACTCAGGGTCTCACTCGTGTTCCACAATACCCCCGCCACATGAAATCATATCTCCAGTCCCTAGACAGAATCGTATCTTCAGATTACCAGAGAGGGAAACTGAGGCATGCAAAACCCAGAAGCACCTGCCTGTGACCCATGACATGATGACATCTCCCCCAATAAAGGCCCAGCAGCATTCTGGGATACAGCTTTCCCAAACCATGCTCTTTATGGCACAACCAGTACCACAGGATGACACAGACTTCTTTTTTCCTCAGTGAGGTCTATAACCATTTCTGTGTGAGATGCTATCTATCTATCTCAGCCTCTTTTGAGAGGTGCACAGTGCATGGTACAAACCTAATGGAACCAGCTAAGTCAGTTCTTACCCAAAGAATTTTAATTTGTTACATATGCATGAGAGATTCAGTTCATATAATTTGAGGCTTTCACAGAAAAAAAAAAAAAAAAGCACAACTTTTTGAGAAAACAATTTGTATTTGTTCTCAATGTAATGAAGTGGATTCCATATTTAGGAAGGAATTTGGTCTTTTAATTTGGGGAAATCTAGGGCTGGGACGTAGCTCAATTGGTAGAGTGCTTGCCTAGAATGTACAAAGACTCAGCCGGGTGGTGCACACCTTTAATCCCAGCACTTTGGAGGCAGAGGCAGGTGGATCTCTGTGAGTTCGAGGCCAGCCTGGTCTACAGAGAAAGATCCAGCACAGGTACCAAAACTACACAGAGAAACCCTGTCTTAAAAAAAACAACAACAACAACAAAAAGAGAATGTTCAAAGACTCAGGTTCAGTTCTCAGCATCACATAAACAGGCATGGTGGGCGTGCCTATAATCCCAACACTGGAGAGGCAGAGGCAGAAGGATCAGAAGTTTAATATCATCCTTGGCTACATAGCATATCTGTGGCCAGGCCAGACCACATGAGACCCCTGCTCAAAAAAATAATAATTTGCAAAAATCACTGATGGTGTAAGAGGAAACCAAGTTATTTTGAAGAAAGTCATTACACCCTTGGATTTCAGCCATCCAGATGCTGATGCTGATGCTGATGCTGATGCTGATGCTGCCTAGGGAAAGAGTTTCCTACCCAGGGCACAGCTGTGTGAGTTTCCCCTGAGCCACCAGACTCAGGCTCTCTGCAGACACCTCTGGAAATACAATGGTCCAGCCACTCGTACGTGTGAGCCTGTGAGTTAGTGTCTGCCAACTGTCTCCATTTCTCCTGATAACAGACTCTCCATGACTCTAAAAAGCAGGGCAGGAAGTGGAGGGATGCAGCCTGTCTGAAAGGAGACATTGAAAGCAGCCGAGTCCAGGAGGGCCAGCTGCTCCTCTAGCTTTCCCAAGGCTGGCTGAGCCCAGATCCTGGGACTCCTGTGAGGCGGAAGCTGGATACATTGGAGCCGGGCCTGCTGTAGACATCTCTGCTCACCATCCCTCTTTCTCAGGGTCTTCGGGGAGTTGAGAAGTTGCAGGCGCTGACAGAGGGCACAAGATTCATTGCTGATGCACTGGGGGAGAGGAAGCCGGGGCAAACAGAACCCTTTTCATCCCCGTGCAGCAGAGAGGCTCAGAGAAGAAGTCAGGGGTTTGTTAGAGCCAGCCTGGGGGAACACAGGCCGCTTCTCTGGGCGGCAGCCACTTCTGATTACCCACGCATCCTGGATACAAATGGCCTTTGGGGAACACAAGCCCATTCCCAGGGGGAAATCTGTCCTCATGAACTAGCCTAGTAAGAAAGGCACAGCCATCCCTTCATCTGATATCCAGAGCCAAGGACACAGTGAGCAGGGGACAGGGTGTGGCAGAGAGTGTCAGACTGAGCAGGCTAGACAACTCGGGGGAGCTGTGTTTTTGTGAAGGGGAAGCTGTGTGGAGCTGCAAGTCAGGGTGCGGTGCTGGTCTCAGGGGACTCAGGAAGACTTCTCCATGGGAGGGCACACTGACTTACCAGAAGGAGCTGGGTTGGTAAGGAAAAAGAAATGAAAAGGTGCCAGGTCCAGGAAGAGCCAGCGGAAAGGACCTGAGGAGGGAGTTAAGTATGACCTGTCCCCAGAACAGAGAGAAGGCTCATGTGGCAGGAGATATGTGGTGAGCATCCTAATGATGGTCAGAGAGGATTATCTGGACCAAGGAAGACCTAGAACAAACTTAGCCTGTGGGTGTCCAGATGGTTCATATAACTTAGTGCACCACCATGGCAATCAGCATGGAGAGTTCTCTAAACCCAGACAAAAGAGGTCTACCATATGACCCAGCCTTACCGCTTTTGAGCGGTGATCCGGCAGACACACCCATGCCTATATTTACTGCCACACTGTTCACAAGGGTTACGTCACAGAGGCATGGGTGTCCACCAACAGAGGAATGCAAGAAGAAAAGGTGGCACATCACCACGATGGAATTTCGTGCAGCCATGAGGAACAAGATTGGGTCATTTTCTGGAAGATGGAGTCACCAGGAGAGGAGTGTATTATGCACATTAAGGCTGATCCTAGATATTATGCCAAAGCATATATGTACATATAAAATGTGATAGGGGTGAAGCAGTCCAGGGAGGGTGAAGGGAGCCAACAAGGAAGAATAGGGGTGATATGGTAGACTGGAGGATGTGAGGGATACAGGCTCAGAGAACATTCCCTACCTGCATGAAAATACCCTTATGACACTGAGTACCATATTAAAAAAAAACCATACAACAATAAAACATAACCCTACGTGTGGTAGAGATATTCCCACATTAGCATATACTGGATGGAACACAGAGAGCGATTTGTTCAAATAGCAGCCACACAACTTCCCAGCCTGGGGGGCTTGGTGTAGATCTTATTGTCTCCATTTTTTTTTCAGCCTGTCATGAAGACAGCAAGGAACACAGCATACGGTACAGTGGGTTACTGTGACTGCTAAATGGAAGGTGTCCAGGGGTTGGGGAGGAGCTGGCTGCACACCTACTGAGGGCTGGCCTCATAATGAGTTGGTAATGCCAGGGCTAGGTAAAACCAGAAGGACATTAACCAGGTGTCTTGGGGGAATTAAAGTCTGTCCCTGGCCACACAGGCAATCTTTCACCACATCCACCATGGGATATGCCTTCTGCCTCTTGCGGGAATGGCTCCATCCTTCTTTGTTCTTGAGTTTTAAGATGACTTTTGCATGACAGACAGAGACAGACAGAGACAGACTGAGAGACAGAGACAGAGAGGTGAGAGAGCAGTGCCCTCAGAGGCATAAGATGGCATCAGGTTTCCTGGCACTGGAGCTACAGATGGTTGTGAGTCATTGTGTAGGTACCAGGGAATGGGTCCTCTGCAAGAGCAGCCAGTGTTCCTAACTGCTGAGCCATCTCTCTAGTCTCCTCCTTTGTTCTTACACATATTTCTCCCTCTGCCTGATGGGTCTACCTTCCTTGTAGCTCACAAGGTGACCTACCTGGTGTGCAGCCTCACCAACATCTATTGTCTGGGCTCAAGCTCTACACTCTCCTGAGAGATGGCCACGATGCCACCAAATCGGGTGTCAGTCTAAAGCGGGTTCCATCTGAGTCAGTGGGAAAGGATCCCACTGCCTCCAGCTGGCTGTGGGAAAGATAACAGGATTTGGGACCCAGGGATGAGTGGTCATAAGCAGGAATGAAACCCTACCCTGGGAAGGCACCAAATATGACTGCAGTTCTTGCATAGTGACTGTCAGAGAGCAGACACCAGGGCAAAGTATGTGCTAAGACATGACATGAACAGAAGCAAAGAACTCATCCATGCCACAGTACTGGTGAAGGCCAGCAGAGAAGGTGTGAAATGGGATGTGGTATTTCCTAACACAGCTGTCAGCTGGGTCTCCGGAGTCGGAGGGCTGGGATCCTAACCAGTCAACTGTACTACGACAGCCCCTATGCCACAGAACCGTGAGGACACTGTTAATAAACAAATGTGAGCGGAAGAAGATGAGAGCGGGTAGGATGGTTAATTTCTACTGTCAACTTGGCAGGATTTGGAATCACCATGGAGACACACCTCAGGGCGACTCTCTAAGGATGCTTCAGAAGAGGTTTAACTGGGGAGAGGAGAGCCATCCTGAATGTGGGCTATAGCATCCCACAAGCTGGGGGGCTAGTCTGTATTCAAAGGAGAAAGTAAGAGTGAGCACAAGTGTTGGAACACACGTTAATTAGTCCCCGCACTTGGGAAGTCGAGGCAGGTGGATCTCTGTGAGTTTGAGGACAGCCTGTTGTACATGGTGAATTCCAAGACAGCCAGAGCTAGTGAGACCCTGTCTTAAAAAACAAACAAACAAACAAACCAGATGATAGATAGAAAGATAGCAAGCCAAGCACCAGCATCCATCTCTCTCTGTTGCTGACTATGGATGCAGTGTGACCAGCTGTCTCACGTACCTGCCGCCATCCTTCCTCTCCAGGATGGACTACACCCTCAACTGAGAGCCAGAAGAAACCCTTCCTTCCATAAGATGTAGGTATTTCATCCCAGCAACAACAACAGTAACTAATCATTATGGATTCAGAAGGTGCTGGGTACATGACAGATACTCTGACAGGAGCCACAGACTGGGCATGGAGCATGCTGTCTCCACATCTATTTCTGTCTATTTGATTGGTTGTTTTGAGACAGAATCTCACCGTAGCCCAAGCTGAGCCCTCCCTCACTGTATAGCCAAGGCTGCTTTTGAATTCCATATTCTCCTGCCTCATAAAAGGAGAAACCGTAATTCTGATAAACCTTTTGCTTAAGTTGCGCGGCTTCTATCTGAAGCAGAGAGATCGGTGTTCTTTGGCTGCTTTGGGGGTAAGGATGGCTGCAGGGATTTCAGAGCTGACATGTTTCTGCATCTCTTAGCATTTCTATGACAGAAGTGGAGGCCAATTAACAAAGGGATGGGAAGAAACCCGTGTCTGCAGAGAGTCGACAGCAGATTGGTGCCAGCAGAAAGCAAAGGACTCTGCAGGGAAAGCCATCTCTGAGCCACAGAGAGGAGGAATCCATGCCTCCTGCTCTGCCCCAGCCCATAGCTGGGACATGAAACCCAAAGGGGAAAATACACCTAGCTAAGCTCCACAAGGCAGTGAGTCCATCATTATATGCTTAGGGCCACATAGATGGTTCAGCTGGTAAAGTGCCAGACCTACCTGAGTTGAATCCCCAGAACTCATACAAAAGCTGGGCATGGTGGCGCGCACCTGTAATCCCAGTACTGGGGAGGCAGAGACAGGCAGGTCCCTAGGGCTTGCAGACAAGTCCATCTAGCCTAGTCCACAAGCTCCAGACCATTGAGAGACCCTCATTTCAAAAACAAAGTAGATCATGTGAGGACCGACATCCAAAAATGACCACTTGCCTCCACACATGTGCACATACATAGGTTCACGGATGAATGTACATATGCATGTTAAATAAATGCATACACACATAAGCAAACAAATAAATACGTTTTCTGTCTGTCCTGTGTCTACAATGCATTTTTTTTTTTTTTACAGTCAATAAACAAAGTAGATCTGCCTCTTCCTGGGGCACCGGGCCCAAGTCAGGCAGGATTGAGCACTGTGAAAAGTCATATTGGGACTAACAGCAAATGTATTATAAGCATATAATTATAACATAATGCACATGCATATGCTCCTTTAAATAAGCTAAGACATCCGGGGATGAGGAGATTTGGTTCCCTAATGGATAGCTCACAGGTCCTTCCCCAATAACTAGGCTGCCTAGAGCAAAAGAACATCAATCAAACGGCCAAATGAACTTCCCTGGTGCCAGGAGCAGCCGTCTGAACACTCCACAGACATCTTGAGGAAGCTACACACAGTTGCAGCTGCTTACTGCCCAAGAGCTGTGACCAAAGAGGGTTCACCTGCGGCAGCCTACAGCTGTCTGCCACTGCCATGTGCTGAGATGGAGGACAGCCCCAGGCTTACAAAGGCTGCCAAGAACCAGGTCTCAGAGTGCTTACCCCCGCCCGCTTGCAATTCCTATCAAGGTAGAGCAGGATGGCAGCCAACTGTGAGGGATGCATCTGTGTGTCTACAGTGAACTGCATGCTGGGAAATCAGTCCAGGAAGGTGACCATGACAGTCATACAGTGACTGTTCTAGGGTGGACACTAAGGCTGAATTTCTGGTTTAATGTGATTATCAGGCAAAGAAAATGCCAACCTATAAAGACAGCAGCTCATCCGCACACAGTGTTCTATTGCTGGCTTGCCTACCATCTATCTGAAAAGTACTTCATTATCCGCTATGAGGCATTTAACCCAACTCCCCACCCCTGCCTACCTATGTGTCCATTTGGCACTTGGTAACCTGGGCTTCTCTATTTCTCCTCTTCCTTGTCTAGACACCAATAACCACCACCTAATGAGCTTGAGCTGTGTTGGTGGTTTGAAGAGAATGGGGTCTGCACTTAAACACTTACAGGAGGTCGGGGGCAAAGCACCATGAGGAACAAGCAGAGGAAGATACCCCACTGCTATGCTATGCTATGCTATGCTATGTGTCTCAGACCCATTTAAAGAATCAGTGGATCAGGCAGTAGTGGCACAAGCCTTTAATCCCAGCACTCGGGAGGCAGAGCCAGGCAGATCTTTGTGAGTTTGAGGCCAGCCTGGTCTACAGAGTGAGATCCAGGACAAGCACCAAAACTACATAGAGAAACCCTGTTGAGGCCGGGAGCCGGGGGGTGGGGGATCAATGGTCCCAGTACCAGGTCTGCTCACCACAGGGAAGTAGAAAGCTTGCTGGCTTAACAATCTAAGGGAGAGATTCCCAGGGTCACCACTTAAGAAATGGTCAGCTACTTGCAAGGACTTCCAGAAGCCTGCAGGGAAGGGCTCGGCCTTCCAATAGTATTGGTCTGGGTTTGGAGGGTTTTTAAAAATATTTGTTTTATTTTTAATTACATGTGTGTTTGGGGGGTTATGACCACAGGAGTATAGTGCCTGATGAGAAGTGTCATATACCCCAGATCTGGTATGACACATGGTTATGAGCTGTCGTGTGGGTATTGGGAACCAACCCAGGTCCTCTGGGAAAGTAGCCAGTGTTCTTAACCACTGACCCATCTCTCTGGGCCCTGTTGTAGATTTTGTTAGTCTGGTTTTTTTGGTCTGTTTGGAGGTAGGGAGGCATTTTTTTGACACAGGGTCTTGTGTTTTTATTGTCCTTGTTCATTTAAACATTTTAGATTAACATACAAAGTAATGGATTTATCATGGGTATTGCTATTTAGACCAGCACACTAGTCTGGAATTTCCACTCTAACCCTGGCTGGCCTTGAACTCATGATCTTTCTGCCTCTGCCTCTGCCTCTGGAATGATGCTATATGATCATGGACATGTGCCAACCCACCTAGTTCAATGTTGTCTTCTATTCATCAAATATCGATAGTTCCTCCTTGTTCCAGTCTCCTATTGTGTCTCTTTACAGGATCCTTAGACCATTGACTGGCTACCAAAGTCCCCTTGAGATCCCTTCCAAACCCCCATAGAGACTGAACACCCACTAAGCCTTGCTGTGTAGCTACATGACACTGTAGCTAACCTCAGTTCTCAAGCCCTAATGCCCCCTCATATCACTGCCTATCACTTTGGAGTCACTGCGATTAATAAAACAAGTGATGACTTCAACCCCCCAAACTTTGATAAGAGGATAAAGTGGATCTGATCAAAGAGACAGACTGGTAAGTGACTGTCAAGGGAACTAACGGGAGGGCCCAATACACAGTGGAGACCCACTGCAGAGATGATACATATCCCATGCAGGATGATCTGGACCAGCAAGATGTCATCATGCTACCCCAGAGACAGACAATTTAAAATGCACACACATGATTTATTTCTAGAATTGCCCTTGTAGTATTTTCACATTATGGTTGACTGCAGGGAGTTGAAACTACCTGAAGCAAAAATGGGGAAGAATACTACTGTCCCACAAAGGGAAAAGAATACATCAACCTTATTCCTGATAGACTGTAGACTGCTTAGATTTTCTTAAGCTATTTTATGAAAACTGCTTAATCCACTTTTCTCCCAGCAGCAATGTACCTAGTAGTAAATATATTTAAATTAGATACTTATGAAGCCAAAGAGCGTGTTCCTTAATTATTTATGCGAGTTCTCACTTCTTAACTAGGGAAATGTAACAGAGATGACTTAACTGCTCGTGCATGAGACAATAGGCTTCAAAGAAAAATGCCCTTTGCATTGAGGAAGAAAGGCATTGTTTTCTTATTAGGAAGCCTGTTCCCTCATTAGCTACTTTTAATCAACATCTTCTCCACTTCTGAATAGAAAAACAGATCTGTGCCTTTGACCAGAGTTCCCGGCAGTCACCCGGGGTTCTGTGATCTGGCCTTGTTTGGTAACAAAGGCACCCTTAAGTATCTGTGCCATGTGCCCTTGGGTTAATGGTTTCCGAAAGCCCTAGATGAGTGGTCCTCCAGCTTCCTAATGCTGCGACCCTTGAATACTGTTCCTCCTATCGTGGTGACCCCCAACCATAAAATTATTCTCATTGCTACTTTGTAACTGTAATGTTGCTACTGTCATGAAGCGTAATGTAAATATCTGTGTTTTCCAATGATCTTAGGGCCCCCTCCCCCAGAAGGGTCACGAGCCATAGGTTGAAAACAACTGCTTTCGAGATTGCTGAGAGCTGTGACCAGCCTGGGCCATGAGATGCACACCTCTTTCAGGGCAGGTGCTATTGGGAGGCATTTCTTACTCTTATTCTATGTGACACTGATTTTGGCGGGATGTAAAGGGCCTGGTTCCCTAGATTAGAGCTCATCTGACACTATATTTGTTTAAAAAAAAAAAAAAAAAAAAAAAGCTAGGCAGCAATTGCCATGATGATGGGACAGTCAGGCCCCACACTGGCCACTGCAAAACTATGGGCACTCTTTATACATCACCCAGAACTTAAAAATTATCAATAAATACCAGGTATGGATGGTGCACGCCTTTAATCCCAGCACTTAGGAAACAGAGGCAGGTGGAGCTCTGAGTTTGAGGCTAGCTTCATCTACATAGTTGAGTTCCAGGCTATATAAATGATATCTTAACTAAAAAAATAAAAATAAAAAAATATTTTTTAAAATTTAAAAAAAATATGAATCCACTCACACCTTAAAACACAAACAAAAAAAAAATCACATGGGACAGAGAAGAATGAGACTCTCCTGTGCATCCCACTTCTGAACTTGACCTACAGTGTCTCAACAGACTTCAAGCTGTCTCCTCCTCCTCCTCCTCCTCCTCCTCCTCCTCCTCCTCCTCCTCCTCCTCCTCCTCCTTCCTTGGGTCACCAGAGAATCTCCCGTCCCACACTGGGACTGTGGCTCCAGGCAGCACCCCAATCTGTGGCATGCCTGCGCTCCCCACCTTTCACAGAACACACACACCCCTCCACTAACTGCCAGGGGCACCAGAACATCTAACGGAAAGATCTAAGACACGGGCACGCTTTAAATACCATCTCGTGAAAAAGCCGAAGAAGTGAGACTAACTGCCTAAAATGTATCACTTTGTTTCACTCAACAGCATTTTTAACAATGTAATAAAAAATGGAATAGGTTAAAAAAAAAAAAAAAAAAAAAAAAAAAAAAAAAACCTAACCCCCTTCTCTTTGCCTCCTACTCTAGAGAAACATGATTAGCAGGAATTGCTCCTTTAAATAGCAAGTTTGCCTACCTCACTGCGCAAGCGGCTCCCACAGCCCTGATGATGCTCTTTGGAGCCCAAGGCTCAAACTGCTGACTGGGGAAAGCACATCTGGGGCTTCCTTGGTGTTTTATCTCCAGCTGTTTGCGGCTCCTGGGAGACTCATCCGAACACTCGGTACTCTCTGGTTGGCACTGCTGCGCCTCTGGGGCACCTCTGGGTGCAGTTACCCTAGGCACCAGCATTTTTGAAAATCATTTGCAGGCTGCCACTGCATGGGGCTAGTTTTAGACAGTCAGGGGCAGTGAAGCCAAATATGCAGTTCAATCTGTTGACTGTGCAAAGCAGAAACTTGAACTTTGAGCCTGACATGATTTCCTCTTTACTTAACTGATAGGACATCGCTAGAACCCCAGCATTGTGGAACTTCAATTCTGAATATTGTTTTGTTTTTAAATCGTAGGAAACAGGTGTTCCAGATGATCTGAATTAGCTGGATCTCCGTTATCACTAAAATTTATGATTGTTGTGAAAGAGCTAAGTTCTGGATTTAAGAACTGAAGGACAATGATAAATGACCTAACTCTCCCTCCTTGCCCCCTTTCTCCTCTCCCTCCCTAATTCCTCCTCGACCTCCTGGTCCCTCGACTAATCCATCCTTTTCCTCAGGAGCTCCAAATGGCTAACACACACCTGCCTTGGTAGGCACAGCTCAAGAATACACTGATTTCCTCACTTTGGGTATCAAGAACCACGGTCTCTAGAATAAAACAGTGACCTGCCAGTGCCCAGAAGCCTGACCGCCTTTCCTCAGGCTCCCAGGTGAGCAGATGAGCCTCACAGGAGAAGCCCAGCTTTCCTGTCCTTTGGCCTCCCGTGGTTCAAAACCTTTCTGAGAAGCCAGGCAATAGCCTGCAAGATCAGAGGTATCTCACACAAGTTTGGAAGTCGCCTGCCCTTAGGAGAGAGGAAGACACAGTGACTTGCTCCTAGTCCCCAGCACTAACCATTAGGAAGCAGCAGCCTCCTCACCCATCATGCGTCTCCATGGAGACCCACTCACACCTGACTTGGCCCTGGAATTCACATCCCTGCCTGGTTCTAGCAGCAGTTTGTGAGTTTGTGACCTGCCAATGGAAACGTGGTGACACAGCCCCCTTGCTCTGCTCCTGCAAGAGTGTCCTGCTCAGAGATCCACTGAACAAATGAATAGATAAATAAAGAAATAATAGGCAAATACCAGAAAGGACAGCATGGCAGGGCTGTTGGTTCACCAACTTTCCATCGCTTCATTGGAGCCTATGACTGGGATCTATCTGTCTTTGATCCACAGGGAGAGGACAGTAGTAATCACCTTTCTGAGGCATGCTGATTTACAGGAAATGCTGCAGTGTTCCACTAACAGCCCCCAAGGCAGGCATTCACCTTGAGCAGAGTCCCACAGCCCTGGATTATGAAGGGTAGGAGGGAGTTGGATGTCATTGGCTCCTGGACCAAGGACGCAGCAGGAGGTCTGGGGGTGCTGTGCATGCTTTAGGGTGCAAATAGAAAAACAGGTACAAAATGAAAACTATGTTACAAAATCAATTAACGTCATAGAAAGCTGTGTTATAACTTACATTCTTAACCTGATAAATCCCAAGTGTGATGGCTAGTTTCCAGTCTCCTCCAGACACCCACCCCCCCCCCCCGGACCCAACAACACAGAGATCCCCATGTACAAATGTGGGCGTGGCTCAGCTGTCTTAATCTTTGAGTGTGTGACAATATTTCTGATCCGCATCATAGAAACAGTTCTAAACATCAAATGAAACAGTCCCCCATGAAGCAAACTGAGGTAATTTGGAGAAATGTCACCTTAGAGGCAGATTTCTCAGTGTGACAGCTTGCCATTTCCAAGTGTCTCTAACATATTTCAAAACCTACTGTTTTTGCACAATACATAGCTAGAATGTTTATCAGTTAAAAAAAAATACTTTTAAAAGTGACCCCAAAATATAATGGTTTATACAAGATCTAAGCCTCCCCTCCCCCTGCAAGACCTATGCTGGTCTAGAAGGTCTGAAACTCCAGCAAGTGGCTTCGATCTCAGGTTCCAAAGGGGCTGCACCACTCCCCACCATCACCTCTACATTCCAGCTAGCGAAAAGCAAAGTCTCGGGAACACGCACGCACGCAGTCGTCTTGATGGAAAGGCTAAAAGTTGTAGAGATCAAGGGGCGATGGTGGCACATGCCTTTAATCCTAGCACTTGGGAGGCAGAGGCAAGCAGGTCTCTGTGAGTTCGAGGCCAGCCTGGTCTACAGAGTGAGTTCCAGGAAAGCTATACAGAGAAATCCTGTCCAAAAAAAAAAAAAAAAAAGCTGCACAGCTCTCACATTGATTTATATGGCAGCTGTGTGACAGAGCAGTGGCTGGTATCCCGGTGGCCATTTCAGACACTTGGGAGTCATCTCATTTGAGAGGAAAGAGAAGAGTTCTAGGACCACAACAGCTGCACCTCCTCAGCATGTCCCGGGTTTAACATAAGATTGTAGATAATGATGCTCTCAACAAACCAGCAACTACCTAAAAAGTGGGAGGCAAGAACATCACAAGGACACCTTCCCCTGCACCTCAGAGAAGGGTAAGTATGTGGAAACAAGCCAAAGGGCTCTAGAATGGGATGCCTTTCTGGGCCTTTGTCCTTCCTTCCTTCCTTCCTTCCTTCCTTCCTTCCTTCCTTCCTTCCTTTGTTTTTTTTCTTTCTGTTAGCTTTATTATCTATTTTTATTTTACATGTATGAGTATTTTGTCACCACTGAGGAGTGAGTGCTTGTAGAGGCAAAAAAAAAAAGGGTGTCAGATCCCTTGGAACTATAGTTATCGAAAGTGGTGAGCTGCCATATGCTTGTTTGGAATCAAACCCAGGTCCTCTGGAATAGCAGCAAATGTTCTTAATTGCCAAGCCATCTCTCCAGCCTCTGAGTCTTTATTTTTGCTCCCCCCCCCCAAAAAAAAAAGCCACATCGTGGGAATAGTCCCTGGTGCAGGGGCATCATGGGAATTAATTAGCAAAGACCATATGGGAGTACCTGGTCCCCATATCCTGCCTGGGTGCCACCCACTGGGAAAGAGCCAGGCCAAGGGAATAGAGTCATTAGATGCCCATGTTCTCAACATCTCCATTCATATCACTGCCAAGAAACTAGTCACTGAGCCTCATCTCTCTGTAGGGAGGCTCACGATGGCATCTGAGCTCCTCCTGATCTTCCGTGTGTGTGTGTGTGTGTGTGTGTGTGTGTGTGTGTGTGTGTGTGTGTAAGTAGCCTGGGTCTGTGACTCTGAAGAGTCCCCTCCCCTCTAGGGTTCTGAAGTTGGAATTTAGGACCAAGAATGGCACTTTACTAGGAGAAGATTCTTTCTACCTTCTATGAGGCAGCTATCAAGGTCAGCCCCGGGGGCCTGAATGGTCTGATGCATTCAGAGTTTTTTAAGTATAGGAGACCCTTCCCTACCCCCATATCACTGAGCCAGAGGCCAGAGTTCCTAATGCAGCAGAAAACGTTCCTATGTTCAGAAGTACAAATGACGGCTTGAGAAGTCACTGACATCTTGACTACAAAGTATCGCTGGTAATAAATTGCCATTCTGGAGTTACAGGTAGGTGAGCCACCATGTGGGTCCTAGAAATCAAACCTTGGTCCTTTGAGAGAGCAACCGGTACTTAATCAGTGAGGTGTCTCTCCAGCCCTGGTCTTTGGGTCATAGTTCTTTACTCAGACCAAAAAAGGACACATTTCTTGTTGGGTTGACGGATGAACAAACTTATATTCCCAGTTCCCACTGGAGAGACCGTGTGTACAGACTGTTAGCAGCAAACTGAATTAGAAGAATGGGGATCATCCACACAAGGTCTAACAGTACTTCCCCTTACACCAATGTGCAGTGCATTCAGTTTGGAATTCCATTGCATGAAAACCTCTGAATTTAGGGTCTGTGAAAAATGAAGGCGGGGAATGGCCCAGGTGCTATCAACAGGTATGTCACACTGTGGAAAGGGGGAGCCTGCAAGGGCTCCCGCTATGATGTCCTAGCTCCATCAGCTGTGCCTAAGAAGCAAAAAAAAAAAAAAAAAAAAATTTAATTTAATTTAAAAAAAAAAAAAAAAAAAGTGTCCAGAGAGCTACTCAGAGGCCTCAGCAAAGCGGGACGGGGACCGGAAGTGGGTCCAGCCGCTCCTGAGTCCAGGTTTACTGCAACCCACACGCTTCCTACTTCCGCCCACACCACATCAGCTTCCTGTGCTGAAAGCCAAGGCTGGTTGCTGAGGGACTCCCAGGTGGAACTACCTTGGCCGCGGGCACAATATTTCAAGAAGAAAACAAAAATTCCCACCTTGAAATGCCAGCGTGGCCCTCCGAGGAAGCAGCTCGCTGCTTACGCAAGCAGGGTCGGGTGTTAGAAAGGCCTCATTTCTTAACATATTTGTTTTGCCAATTTTTAAATTACCTTGTGAAAAATCCATTTTACTTTCCATTACATTTTTTTTTTTTGAGGTGGGGGAGTTATGTCTTCTCATAAGGGTGGCCTATGAAATAGCAGCGGAGTCATGTATGGTCCTCGGGGCTCAGACCAGCTCTTCTCTACAGGTGCTTGGCCACCCCACCCATAGCAAACACCTCTCTCCTCTGATTCTCTCTTGTCTCTCTCCTTCTCTTGAAGCCATCCATGTAAGTGAAAGGCAGCTCAGCACCCAGACATATTCCCAGTGTGAGTGGAGACAATATAGATCCAGCCGCAAAAACCTGGGCAGGGCTGGGGATCAGTGAATGCACAAGTCCCAGGGTTCCATCACCAAGACATCATTGTGCCCCCCCCACTATGTCATCAGCTTCTAATCCTAGCCCATGCAAAGCAAAAGCAGAAATACAGCGACTTTGAGGCCAGCCTGGAATACATAACAAGAATCTGTCTCACAAATTAATTAATTAAAATTAGAAACTGCCTGTGTGGATGTCATCAGGTCTCTAGATCTTCGTGGTTAAACCATACATGGTCGCCCACTCCATGCCAGAATTATTTCTGTTCCCATCAATACACCCGGGGGCTCCTACAATCTTGAGCCTTCCATTTAAATCCAGATTCTTAACATCAAACTTTTGTAGACCAGAAAACCAGTAGTAACCAGCCAAAACCAGTGGGAACCAGCAGGAAACAGGGAAACCGGTGGGCTTTTTTTTACTTTGGACACAATAGACACACACACACACACACACACACACTTCCATGGGCCCCTTTCATCCCTACCTCTTCTCAGACACCAACTTTGTCCCCTCTAGGCTGAGAGGGTGGGATACTAGCTCAGTGTCCACTACACCTATAACACAAGCTGCCTCAGCCCCCAAGCCGACACCCTAGGGCTTGCCTACCTCCCCACTCAATCAAGACTATTCCAGGAGACCCTGACCATCAGTCTCAGGACCCAGCAAATGTTCTTAGCCAACATCCCCTGACTCGCCCCTCGCCAAACTGCATTTTAACGGCTTCTCAAATAACCAGAACATCCACATTTATAAAATTCTAAATTTAGGACTAACTAGATGGTTCAGTGGGTAAAGGCCTCCGATCTCCTGAGTTTGATCCCTAGAAACAAGAGAGTGGAAGAACTGACTTTTCCAAGTTGTTCTCTGATTTCCACACTAGGCAGGCATACACACACACACACACACACACACACACACACACACACACATAAATAAATAAATAAATAAATAAATAAATAAATAAAAATAATTTAGAAATCTGAATTTATTTCCAATGGAAGGAGATTTTTCAGGCTAGTGATTGTCATTGGGAGCCAAAAGCACAGCAGTGTTTAATATTTCATCTCTGACATCTGTAGTCTCAGGATTTCTCCACTTTTTCTCTACTGGAGATGGAACTGTAATGTAAATCACACGTATTTCTCTAATTTCAATAGCCTGCATAATACTGTTCACCAAGACACAATCAAATTACAAGTGTCTTGCTCAGAGGAGGCAGAATGGACCAGAGGGCCAGATCAGCCAGGCTCAGCTCATCAGAATCACAAAAGCTTAGAGTTTAATATGAGTTGCTGGTGGAACCAAGATCTGAAAATAGATTGATCAAAAATAAAAATGAGAAATGAGTCCTGGAAAGAGACCTTGACTTTGCAGAGGGACATTTAATGTACGTCTGCGCAGGACAGCCTATACAGTTATGGGGATCTGCTTTATCCCTTCAAAGATTAGACACTGATTCCAGAACCAAGTGGTGGAGAGGAAGAAAACCATTTATTCTGAGTCCCTGTCAGGGAGGAGGTGGTGACGCATTTTCAATGACTTTCAATGACTGTCATTGCCTTGAACTCTTCCCACTTTAGAATATAAAAGAAACGTTTTTAATTTAGATCCCCCCCCTCCTCCAATCACATTCCTGGGAAGGAAGCACCACAGTCACAGATCTAGGCTCCTGCACACATTTCCAAGAACCAAGGCTATGATGTCTCAAAATCTAATTACCAAACCAATCTTCCCCCATTTCAGCCCAGCTTTGGGGGATTTTAGTTACTGATGCTTGGAAACATGGCTGGGGGAAAAAAATCAATTTGTAAAGCAAATATTCTAACAGCCACCCTCAGAGTTAGACTCTCTATAGATCCGTTTTTGGAAACGTGCTCAACACACCCCTCGCCTTCCCTGAGCAGCGAGGGAGAAAACAGGAGTTGTTGCAGAACTAAATCCTCTGATGTCCTTCCTTGTACCAGATGCAACCCATCTGTGGCTTTCGGGGTTATGCAAAAGTTATAGGGATCCTGGGTTGAATTCTTGGGGTGCCACCCAAAGGCCAAAGCGAAGGTTTGAGTTAGGTGAGCAGAAAGCTAAAGGAGGGCAAAGAGAGAAGGCTCGGTGGGTCAAGTGCTTGCCACACCAGCATGAGGACCTGAGTGGGAACCCCGGAAGTCATGTGAAAGGGTCTGCCTGGTGGTGTACACTTGTAACCCCAATGCTGAGGAGGCAAGGATGGGAGGATCACTGGGGACTCCTAGACAGCCAGTCTAGTCTACTTGGTGAGACCCAGGCCAGTGAGAGATGATGCCAGAAAGAAAGAAAGAAAGAAAGAAAGAAAGAAAGAGAGAGAGAGAGAGAGAGAGAGAGAGAGAGAGAGAGAGAGAGAAGGGGAGGGGAGGGGAGGGAGGAAGGGAGGGAGGGAGGGGAGAAGAGAGGGTAACTTGTAGTTAGAGTTTTCCTGCCTGGCCCAGTCAGGACAAATCTCTCTTACCCGCCAGTCCCACAGTTACTCAGATCCAACCAAGAAAGCACACAGAAACTTACATTGTTTAGAAACTGTATGGCCGTGGCAGGCTTCTTGTTATCTACTTCTTCTATCTTAAATTAACCCATTTCTGCTAGTCTATACTTTGCCACATGGCGTGTGGCTTATCAGTGTCTTTACATGTTGCTTCTCATGGCAGCAGCTGGTGGTGTCTCTCCCCAGCCTTCTACTTCCCAGAATTCTCTTCTCTCTTGTCCCACCTATACTTCCTGCCTGGCCACTGGCCAATCAGAACTTTATTTACATAGAGCGATATCCACAGCAGTAACTAAAGAATGACACCCCAAGGTTCACCCCTGGATTCTACATGCATGTATATACACAAGCACATACATCCACCCATACCCAACACACACACACACACACACACACACACACAAATAAAAATTTTTAAAATGCATCTCAATGGTTCTTTGATGGGCAAAACCTATCTCTATGCACTGGATGGTTTCCTGGACAAAGCCCATCTCCATGCAGGGGGCTCCTGGGAGGGTGCAGCAGAAGCCCTGGATCTAGATGCCATCCAAACCCTGACTGTACCACTGCTCTCCTGTGCCAGTCAGAACAAGTTGCTTAGTCTCTGAGCCCAGTCCCCTGCTCTGCAAAATGGTATAAAAGGATGCAGGGTTGCTGAAGGAATGAGAAAGGACATAATAAGCAAACAGCCATGGGAATAACTCCATGCACATGTATAATTCCTTTTCTGCCGCTGTGACAAAACAGCGTAACTAAAAGCAACAAGGAAAAGTGAGTTTATTTTGGCGCCGAGTACCAGAGGGATAGAGATTGCCCACCATGGTGTGGATGGCATGGTGGCAGGAGCAGGAAGCTGGCTGATCACATCTCCATCCACACAGAGAACAGAAAGCGGGACAAGGCTGTAAACCTTCTAAGCCTACCCACAGTGATGTGCTCCCTCTAAGAAGGCTCTACTTCCTAAAGGTTCCATAACCAACTGCAAACAGCGCCACCTACTGGGTACCAAGTGTTAAAACACATGAGCCTGTGGGGGATATTTCTCATTCAACATGTAAACTATCCCTTCACATAATCACTCTTGAGCCCCTGTTCACCTACTATCGGAACCCCGAATGTGTGCCAAATATGACATGAGAGCAGACAGGGTCCCAAATAGTAGTGCACAGTCAGTGAGGGGACAACGACATTAGCAAACTCACAGCACCAGAAAATTCACAAACACCACCAGTGAAAATGGTTATGAAGAAAACACGCTTCCTAGAGAGACTTACCGAGGAATCTGACTGAATGGGGGTGCTCAAAAATACTTCAGTTAGTTAAGTTCAGACATTTTTTTTTTTTTTTATGTAGTAGAACTCAAGAAGAAAGAGAAGGAAGAATCTGTTTGGGTATATATTTTCTGACTATAAGTTATTATATTTCAATTTTCATAGCAGGAGAAATATAGAAAAGTACAAAGAAAAAAATCACAATCACCATAATTCACTGCTAAGAGGGAAAATAGTACCCACATCCCTGGATATTTCCTTGTGGAATGATATATATTAAATTGTATTAAATGTGTACACACAGGGCTAGAGAGATGGTATGGCAGTCATGTATTTCTGTGCACCACTGCTCTTGCAGAGGACCAGAGTTTGGCTCCCAGCACCCACACGGTGGCTCATAACTAGCTGTAAATCCAGTTCCAGGGGATCTGATGCCTTCTTCTGGCTTCTACAGGTACTGCACACACATGGTACTCATACCCACACACATACATATACACAAAAATAATAATATACATGTCTTCCTAATTATGCATTTATACTTTAGAATGGACTTCAGAATTCTTCTGTTTATTAGTTGTTGTTTTTTTAAGAAGACCACTATTTGGATCAGAAAGGGAAAACTATAATTTCAGAATACTATATTATGAAGTGTTGAGCCTCTCAATATTTTATGTGTGTTCTTTCTGGCTGTGTGTCTTATGGATTTTAATTCTGCTGCCCAGTTCTTTTAGCTATGCACATGTTCATTATATTATTCCTAAATCATTTATGCTTCTGTTATTCATGGATGAAATCTATTTCCCCTACATTATTTGAAAAATAATTGTTGCTATCATTGGGGAAATTATTGTCATGACATTCTAGTAAGTGCTGGATATTCCTCTAATTATCCAGAGAGAGAATCATATCCTCTCTAAGTAATGATCTTCCTCTTATGTAAATAAAAAGAATGCACGGACTACAAGCTTTTCTGGAAGATGCTGAATGCCATTAACCTGTGGGACCCATGATAGGCAGACTGCTGGGAAGTCACTCTGGCTCTTCCATGGCCAGGCAGAACACATCTGTTTGACTTTTCTAACCAGTACACCCCTTTTTGTTAGCGTTATCTATGAATAGTAAGTTACTATTTGATAATGTTCTTCTATATTAAAAAGCTTTACATTAAAAGCTTTAGTAGGACTGGCTCAGTAGGTAACAGTGGTTACAGTGTAAGCATGAGGACCTGAGTTAGAATCTCTAGCACCCATGTAAAAAGTCAGGCACATATGAGCATGACGGTAACCTGGCATCAACGGGGGACAGAGACAGACAGATATTAGGAGATCATTGGACAGAAAGCCTATGCAAATGGAGAACTTCTGGACTGATGAGAGACCCTGTCTCAAGGCAAGAAGGTAAAGAATAGAGAGAGAAAACCAATATCCTGCTGTGACCTCTTCATCCATGCATATAGGACTGTGTACCGCACACTCACATGCATGCAACACACACACACACACACACACACACACACACACACACACACACACACAATATCAGCAACCAAGTCCAAGCAGAATAGGTGAATGAGTCTTTTTTTTTTTTTTTTTTTGGCCTTAATAAATTTAGTATAATACTATTAGAAGGGATGGCACTTGTTCTGTTTCTCAGGAGCACTGTCCTACATGCAGCCCGACAAACTCCTTCCCTGGGAAATTTAAGAAGCCATCCCCATTAGCTCTGTTGTAAAATTATAAAATAGAAATCTGGTAAGGTTTGTTTTGTTTAAAAAGGAAAATGCCTGGAGGGGCAGGCAGCCCCATGCAGTCCTGTTAGCTCTGGCCATTGGGTCTGCCCACAGAGTTCCCTCCAGGAGGCTGGATCTGGGTGGAGTCCAGGAAGGGTCGAAGTGCTTGTCCAAAGGGTGTGGAGAGAACTTCAGAGGGCAGGTCAGTGATATAAGAAGGGATCTTCCACCCAGTCAAGAACTGCACCACTTCATTGCTGAAGGTGTCACAGTTGTGCTCAAAGAGGTTGTAGGCTTCTCCCTGGAACAGATATTCCCCCGGGGAGGACAGGTATTCCAGAAAGATTTCTTCTGTGATTTCTGTGTTCCCCGCATCAACCACAGTGTCTGGAGGCCCAAGTAATGTCCCTCCCGGGGGACAGGTGGAAATACCACCGCTGCCGAAGAAGAACTCATCCTTGTGTATAACTGTAGAATGTGAGCCTTCTCCAGATTGATTGCATTCCTCTAAGGGTTTCTAGACCATCTTTGTTATTTCTTTTATTTACCTATCATCTATCTGTCCATCCATCCATCCATCCATCCGTCCGTCTGTCTGTCTGTCTGTCATCTATCTATCCATCTATCTATCCTATCTATCTTATCTTATCTATCTATCTATCTATCTATCTATCTATCTAATCTGTATGAGTACTTGGCCTGCCTGTATGCCTGTCTGTCTGTCTATCTATCTATCTATCTAATCTGTATGAGTACTTGACCTGCCTGTATGTCTGTCTGTCTGTCTGTCTATCTATCTATCTTATCTATCTATATATCTATCTATCTAATCTGTATGAGTACTTGACCTGCCTGCCTGTCTGTCTGTCTATCTAATCTGTATGAGTACTTGACCTGCCTGTCTGTCTGTCTATCTATCTATCTATCTACCTATCTATCTATCTATCTAATCTGTATGAGTACTTGGCCTGCCTGTAAGTCTGTGTACCACATTCATGCCTGATGTGCGCAGAAGCCAGAGGAAAGTGCCAGGTCCTCTGGAACTGGAGTGACAGCTAGTTTTGAGCCGCCACATGGGTGCTCTGAACTGAACCTGGGTCCTTTGCAAGGGCATCTACTGCTTTTCTGATGAGCTGTGTCTCCAGCCCTGGGTTCATTTGTTTTTGAGACGGGCCCTTGCTAGGTAACTTAGACCAGCCTGGATTTCTCCATCTTCCTGCCACAGCCTCTGAGCTGGAATTCCAGGCCTATGCCCCCCTCACCCAATCCTTCTGCTTGTCTTTCTCCTCAGAATTATACAAGAGGATGCTCATCTCATAAAGTGAGGTAGGCCTGTGTCTCTGGATACAAGAGGGCTCCCAGGGCAAGACCACAAGGTCAGCTGGTCCTGCCAGATCCCCTAGAGGAAGCTCTTCATGGACATAGACCATAAAAGGCATGCTGGTAAGAAAACATGCCCCCATCCCACCAAAAGAGTACTGCACAGCATGAGGCTGAGGACTGTATTTATAAAATGAGACATAACATGGTACCAGCAATGGGCCTCCCCACTCCACAGAGGTGCACCTGTGTGTTCTCTGGGTAGAAGAGAAGGTGCTAGAGAGAGGGAAGGCTAAGCAGGGTAGCAGGGTTGAGGTTTCTACTTCCCAACATGAATTCCTGGTTTCTGACTTGATTGGACATTGTAAACTGGTAACCTGAAGGTCAAATTAAGTCCAGTTCATCTCAATGTTGGAAGTGGGTCTGTCACAGAAAACACAGACACCAGTAGGAGAAGCATGGGTAAAGGAGCTGCATCCCC
Source organism: Onychomys torridus (assembly GCF_903995425.1). Lineage (NCBI taxonomy): Eukaryota > Metazoa > Chordata > Mammalia > Rodentia > Cricetidae > Onychomys > Onychomys torridus. Next base: position 24,865,466 of record NC_050464.1, on the reverse strand, counting down.
AGGTGAGTGACTGAGCCAGCGACTCTGGGGAGAACAGACAGCCTGCAGTGATGCCTGGCGCCCCCCACCCCTCCTGTGACTCCTGGCACAGGCTGCATCCGCTGCCAGCTGCCACTGATCAGCTGGAGGAACACATCGTATCCCCACCCCCTCCCATTCCTGAGGCTCACACTCCTCTGTACCTCAGAGGCTCATGTGTACTCCATCCTCTCTGATGAGGAACCCTGGGACGTCAGCACAAAAGAGCGGATGACCAGCATGGCGCTGCCGCCATGCTCCTTTGAACTGGAGCACTGGTTGTTGAGGATGGCATTTGCCCTCCCTGGGACCCGCTTTCACACACTGCAGGGACTGGCACTTCCTGTAAGGCTCTTCCCATGAGCCTTTTTGAGCCCATTTCAGCCTGAACTCAAGCCATTCTGAGACAGTGACCTAAAAATATTCTGGTCACAGACCATGTTGCCTGGCCGCAATTGGCATAGCCTCTACACAAGAATTGAAGCTGAGATCGCCCTTGGCATGCCAACCCTCAAAAAGGCGTCAGTCGAGCGGTCCAGCCCCAGCACAAGGCTCTACAGTGCCTGAACCTTTCCCTCAAAGAAAAGATCGCCAATATAATTTAACACGTGCCTGGATGGAATTTGTTCCACAGCTGAGACCTTAGGGGAACGTAAATCTCATAATACTCTCCCAATATTGTAAGGAGAAAACAATGGGAACAGGGTATATTCAGGTAAAAAAAAAAAAATCAGAGCCCTGCAATCCTGCATTAAGGCAGCTGGACAGAAAGATGCGAGAGGAGGGTGGCATTGAAGAGCTGAAGTGGGGCTGGGAAAACAGCTCAGTCTGCAAAGTGCTTCCCTTGCAAACATGAGGATCTAAATTTTATCCCCAGGACCCATGTAGAAAAGCCGGGCATGATGATACACACTAGTACACACTTGTAAGCTCAGAGCTGGGGAGATAGAGGTAATTGAGTTTCTACTGAGCCAGCCTGGTCCACGTGGCAAGCTCCAAGGCTGTAAGAGACCCTGTGTCAAACAACGTGGCATGTGAGGAATGGCACCCGAGGTTAACCTCTGTATCTTCTAGCCTCCATGCGTGCGTGCATGCGCGCGCACGCGCACACACACACACACACACACACACACACACACAGAGTGCGGGGAGATGAAGCCACAAGCAAGGTATACAATTTGTCCTTTAACACATGACATCATAGGCTCTGCATGGGCCTGGTGTCTTCGGGGTCCTTGCCTTCTCTGCACTGATATACCATATGTGAACTTGATGATAAACCTGGAGTTTCTGTCTTTGTTCATATGACCAAGCAGAGAGCTTGTCCAGCCTATGGTAAGTAGATAATTTTATAGAGAAGCCTGAATACTAAGACAGCCATGCATATCGCCCTGTGGGCAACTGAAGCTCTGGGTTTATTTGTGCCAGGACTAAAGTGACTAGAAAACTATTTTTCTTAATGAGAGAAATTACGTGTGTACACGGGTTTTGTTGGAGGTTTTTTGGTTTTTTTTAATGTTTGCTTTGTTTAATCCTTGCTATCACTGTTGTTTTGGACCTTATGTAACCTAGGCTGGCCTCAGACTCACGATGTAGCTCTGAAGATGACCTTGAACTCTGACCCTGCTGCCTCCACCTCCTCACCTGAATGCTGGGATGGCAGGTGGACAGCACCAGGCCCATTGCATACAGAATTATGGGATGGAATCCAGAGCTTCATGCCTACAAGGTAAACCCTCTTCCCAGCTGAGATACAGCCTCGGCCCACACACAGGTGTACTGAGTCTCAGTTCCACGGGACACCTGTTCAGATGTCACCAGAAATAACTGCAGAGCTGAGACAGCTGTTCACAGAGCTAGAACCAACCTGTTCCCACAAACAGGCTAGCCCCCTCTTGCCTGACTCCTTCCCCTAACCCCGCTGCCTTCTGCTGCCCTCTGGGCCAGCTTATGAAGCATCAGTGGTTCCCTCCCCTCCCCCAAGAGTCCTAAAAACACCAAGGCACACCTCAGTCCTTCCATGGACTCTGTCAGGTGAACAAGTCTCCACCAACTCCGCCATGTTAAAGTCCCTAACAGCTACTCTGCATGACAGCCTGTGGCCTGGAACTATCCCAGGGTGTGCTCACACACTACTGCTGGGGTTGGCTTTCACGCTGTGTGTTCAGGATGTTTGGAGAGGAAGTGGTTCCTGACGGTGCAAATCTGTCTGAAGGCTATCCTGGACATCTGCCTACAAACCACTTGCAGGTCAGGGGAGGCAGCAGGCTGGACCCACTCAAGACTGGGCTGGGAGGAGCCAGATGGCAAAAGCTGCATTTAAGTGTCCCAATTTATTCCTGTGGCTGTGATAAAAAAAATAATCTGACTGAAATAGCAGTTTAGCGGGGACCGGGCCTTATTTCTGCACACAGTTCCAGGGTATGGCCCATCATTGTGGGGAAGTCAAGGCAGGAGCTTTGCACAGCTGGTCATATCACATCTACAATACAGAGCAGAGGGAAATGAACAAGTCAGTAAGTGCACACTCACTCTCTGGCTTATGCTGGATTCCATTTCCCCACTCTTACATAGTCTAGGACCCCTAGGCTAGGGAATGGTGCTGCCCAGGGTGGGCTGGGTCTTCTCATGTCAATCACCTTAACTAAGACAATCATCCCCAGACCTACAGGCCAACCCGATCTAGAATCTAGACAGTCCCTCATTGAGACTTTCTTCCCAGGTGATCTTAGCCTGTATGAAGTTGACAAAAAAAAAAAAAACCTGAAGTTCAGCTGCAACTGGTCAGCAGCCCAGCCAGCACCATTTCCCTGAAACTCCCTCCCACTGTTCCATTCTGGCTGTTTCTACAGCAGCCTGTTGCTACCTTAGATACAAGCTCAGCACTCAGCACCAGGCAAGGGGCTCTGGAGGCCACAGAACAATGAACTCTCTAGAGCAGGATGAGGCCTTGGGAGTTGGCCTGAGAAAAAATGTACAGAATGTAATTACTTTTGCTAATATGATTCTGACTGATGGCCCCGACCTCTCATTTAATGTAATGTTATTAGTGAATATAGGACTCTATTTAGGAAACAGCAACTTAGGTTCTCAGCCCAAGTGTAGGCTGACTCATTGCTCGGGAGAGGGCTGAGTGCAGCCAAACCCTGCACACCCAGCTCATAGCCCTGTCTTCCCTGCTCTCCACTCCATCCATGGAATCTACAGCCTCCAGAGCTTGTAGACCTGGAGAAAAGATGTGGATAAGGTGAGGCAGGGCCCCAAGCTGCCATGACAGAAATATGAAGGAACAGAAGATTGGCTCAAAACAAAAGCCACTTCTGAAAGCTCAGAAAGGGGAAGTAGAGAGAGAACACAACTATGTCAGGAGCACACAGGGCTGGGTGCATGGCAGTGACCCCAGAAGAGGCCCCTGGAGATGGAGATAAGGAAAACCACAGAAGACATAGGAGGGCAGATGAGGGAGAAGGGTCCAGAGAAGGCACTGGGGCCACACACTCCCACTGTGTCCTTGCTTTGCGTGCAAATAGTGAAGGGAAGGTGGGAAAAGAGGAGGTGGGCCAGACACAGGGGAACAGAAAATACTGAACACTCTGTAGGTCTGACAGATCACGAACCAGCAGGGAGGAAGGAGAGCAGAAAGAGAGGAAGGGAGAAGAAGGGAGAGGGAGGAAGGGAGGGAGGAGGAGGGAGGAGGGATGAAAGAAGGGAGGTGAGGGAAGAAAAGGAAGGAAGGGAGAGGAAGGGGGAGGGAGGAGGGGCAGGGAGGAGGAAGGAGGAGGGATGCAAGAATGGAGGAAGTGTGAGGAAGTAGGGAGGAAGGAAGAGGGAGCAGAGAAGGAACTGGGGAGGGAGGAGGGAGAAGGGGAGGAAGAAGGGAAGAGGAGGGAAGGACAGAAACAAAGGGAGAGGTGTGAAGGAATGCAAGAGGAAAGAGCTGTGGAGAACGGGGATAATAGAGCAAAGTTAACAGCTTTCTCAAGACCACTTCCCAAAACGCACGCACAGACAACAAACTTGCTCAGATCGTCAAAGATAAGTCGAAAGGGTCACAGGAAATATCAGTGAATCCTGAAGACTAAGACTGAAGAAATGCTTGGCCCCAACTCCAGCTATACTTTATTTTTAAAATAGGAAGGACGTAACGCCCTCAAGCCAGTTGCTTGGAAATTCACCGAGTCTTCAGGGACATCTTGGGTCACGTTATAAATAAAGCCACCCTGTGGCTGGCTGGCACATCCTCACAGTGAAGGGGACCCGTGGGCATGCTGAAAGACCAGCCGAAGAGCAGCCCGCAAGGGCCTGGCGGGTGTGGGGAGCTGGGATGCAAAAGCAAAGAAGCAGGGCCGGGTCCTGCTGACAGACAGGCTGAGTCTGCCCTGCCTAAAGGATGGAGTTCTTTCCAAGGCTTCTTCAGTCCCCAAGGGGACCACCTAGAAAGCGGATCGGAGTCCCTAGGGAGAGGTTTTTTAAAATGAATCTTTCAGAAAGGCCTGTAATGAAAGAAAGGAGAAGAAACAAGCTCCCCGCTAGCCTAATATAGGACAGACAAGCAGAAAATATAAAAGATCAAACTCTAACCTGAGCAAGCGGGGTGAGCAAAGAGCCGAACAGGAATTTAAAGGAACAACACATGAGCAGGTCCATGCTAATACATTTGGAAACCTAGAGAAAAGGGGGAATGTTTCTAGGAAACTGTACGTTCTAAAACCACGCACCAGGAGAGAGGCGATTACAAAGGAGAGAAGGAAGCTGTAAAAATTATGACTCACAAGCAAGGGGTCCAGTTTAAGGAAAAGCATTGGTATGAGAAGGGAAGAAAGGAAAACCCCAGCTGACCCAGGCTGGGGTGGGGAGGAGTGGAGGTCGGCAGATAAGAGCCAGGCCCATCCTTAAAGACTCAGAGGGGAGCCTCGGCCAGCATCAGCCCAGGATCCCAGGTCTAGGGAGGGACATAGAGAAAATAAATGAGAGAGATATGGAGTCAGAAAAAGCAGGGGGAAAGTAGCATTGTCTGGGGACAAAAATGAGTCTTTACTTGTTGGTTGGTTGACACAGGGTGTCCATTAGTCCAGGCTAGACCGCCTTGAATTCCTGATCCTCCTGCATCATCTTACAAGTGCACCCCGTGTTTGATTTTGAAGACAGTCTAAGAAACCTGAAATAATGGTTTTCTTAAAAAAAAAAAAAAAAAAAAGCAAAATGCTAAGTAAGTGGCTGAAGAGATGGCTCAGCAGTTGAGAGCACTCATTTGCTCTTGGAGAAGAGAGATTCCGTTCCTGGAATGGACAGGGCAGCTCACAGTAAGCTGTAATTCCAGTTCCAGGGGATCCTTGCAGACACCTCGTGCATATACATACATACATACATACATACAGACATACAGACATACATACAGACATACAGACACACACACACACACACACACACACACACACACACACCATTTTAAAAATCTTAAGATTTAATAAAAATGTGTTAAGACAGTACATAGGTTATATTTTTCAAAAATAATATAATTTTGTGGGATTTTGACTAAGTGGTATCCTATGAACAATCAAACAAATTTAGAATATTGACTAATTTTTTCATTCACTATATTAATAAGTGGAAGAAAAATTATATATGTATATAATTATATAAATTATTTAAAAAATTTATATATATATATATATGTACACACACATGCATCTATACAATGATCTTTGTGGGTCATGTCTAAAAATTCCCTTTAAAGCAGTTAAAATTATTCCTAAATAAAAATCCAGCCCAAGCAACATAAAAGAAACAGGAAGAGCAGAAGAAGGGTGTTAACATTGCTGTTGATGGCATGAAGATGCCACCCGAATTAATGTAAAAGACTCCAGGAAAAAAAAGATCAGTGCATCTAACAAGAAGGCTGGGGACCAAAACTCAAACCAATAATATCTTTTTATAAAGCCACAGCGGTTAAGACACGAGATGCAGAAAGATTTCATTTATAGTTCTCAGAGGAAAAACAAAATCTTCAAGAGGAAACTCAAAAACACCCTCCCTCCCTCTCTGTATAAGGAAGGTGCTTACACTTGGACCAAGAGAATAAGTTGTTAGTCACTGGAAAAATGACCTGTATGCAAAATCACACTGTCAAATACAAGCCCCATCTCTTCCAGAGCAGTCAGGGAGACCCCTCCTCAGTGTCACCTGGGTCCTGCCTCACTTTCCTGCTCCATTCATGCCTATACCTGCTGGCTTTGTGTCCCTTGAAATCTGGTGTCCCCCTGCACTCACATTGACTGGACTCTTGGTGACCAGCTTCCAAGTCCCCGGAGTATTCAGTGCCTGACTATGACACCCACAAGGTGACCCTCTAAACACATGCTCCCTACCCTGCACTGTCTCTCTTCTATGACAACTCAAAGACTACCCTGTCATCATCCCAGAGTCCCAGAGTCCAGAGATGGTCAGTATGTGGCACTCATCTCTGAAAAATGTTACTCTACCGGCAAGGCCGACACTGTAAATGATTAAGGCCGTTTGGGATCTAATATGGTTAGGGTCATTGACTTGAATTAGCCATGTGGACCCAAGATCACCATGGGAGAAAATTACAACCTAGGGGAGAGGAAGAGTTGTGACTCCAGTTCCAGGGGATCCTCGCACATCCGGCCTCTGCAGACACCACACACATGGTTGTAGTGGATAGCCATCCCAGCATTGGCCTGGAAGTTCCAACCCCCATTGAGGCTTCGGTAATGGTCACGCCCACAAGGCGGGGCAGAGGAGGAAGCAGAAGACCCAGGATCGAGAGGAGCTCTCGCTCTTGGTGCTGGGACGCTGGACACAGGAGGTAGACTGAGCAGAGTTCTTCAGAGAACACCACCAGACTATGCCATACCTTTGCCAGACCCTACAACCTATCCCTTCATTTGTAAGTTACCCCACAAAATAAACCTCCCTTTTAACTACTTGGAGTGGCCTTAATAATTTCACCAATACATGGTGCACAGGTATACATACATACATGCAAGTAAACACACACACACACACACACACACACACACACACACACACACACACGCCATGAGTGTAGGAAGTCAGGAAATAGGACCCCACTCCTCCATCTTCATAAAACTGAAGGCCTCCAACAGCCAGATGCAACCAAGAAGCACATTGTATCTTAGAAGAGCCCCATCTACATTGGCCTTGGGTCATCTGAGCAGAAAACACAGCCAAGGATACCTAAACAGTCTAGCCCGCAGAACGTGGAGCTTGTGAACACGTCATCAGCAATGGAAATATACACTTATGAAGCAACCTACAATGTGCAGTTCCACCCATTAGGTGCATCCTGAGGGTGCCTCATCTTGAAAGTCCCCAATCACCAAGCTCACCCCTCTATTCTCTCTACCCCATCCATGGTATTTTCTCCAAAGGATCCCCTATGTGTTGATCAACAGCCCTTTCTGGAGGTGACGATCCAGCGCCTGCTCTTCCAGTCCACACAGTTTCTCTAAATTATATGCTGTCTTTTCAGGAAAGCATTTTTTCTTTGTTTCTCTCTTAAATTGAGTGGAACAGATCATCCTATTATTATCTAAGAATCTGACTAACACAATAATGTTCTGGTATTTTGTATATTTAAAAATTAATACCCCAGCGCTGGAGAGATGGATCATCTGTTATGAGGACTGGTTGCTCTTCCAGAGGACCTGGGTTCAATTCCCAGCACCCAAGCAGTGGGTCTCAAGCTATCTGTAACTCCAGTTCCAGGGGATCTGATGCCCTCTTCTGACCTCCATGGGCACTGCATGCTTGTAGTGAACAAACATACACATAGGCAAAACACTCATATACAAAAATATTATTTTTTAACCTTGATTAATTTCCCTTTTCCCTACTGCTACTGTTCAGACCTCTTCTAGCTTCCCCAAGGATTATTCTGTAAGCTATCTCTATATCCATCTTTCAGCCTTCTTTGTCTGCTCTGGGTCCACCACTGGCCTGGGGCAGCAGTCGCCAGGACCAGTCACAGGTGACTCTGCATGATCATGCGCATCTGCTCCTAGCCTCTGCCTGGCATCCTGGTGAGTCTCCCTGCACTGGCATGCCCTTTGCCCTTGGAACCACGAGACCATATCCAGTTGTTTTTCTCCTTTGTTGCTCATGCACCCTTTCTCAAGCTCTTCTCCTGGGTCACCCTCTGTTACAGGCAACCAAAATTATCTCAAGCTGTCTCTTTTGTCTCATTCCCCCCGGGAGAAACTCCTTCAACTATTGTGTGTGATTGTGTGTATCTGTGTATGTATGGGAGAATGTCTATGGAGTGGGGGTTTCTCTGTGTGTATTTGTCTGGGTGTGTGTGTACACCTGTAGAAGCCAGAGCTCAACCTCAGATGTCTCTCCTCAAGAACCATCCACCTTCATTTTCCGACAGGGTCTCTCACTGGAACCTGGGGCTCACCAAGTAGTCAAGGCTGGTAGACCACCAAGCCCAAGGATTGCTCCTGTCCCCACAAGGTTTACAAGCAGGTGCCCCTATGCCCAGCTTTTTATATGGGTTCTGGAAATCCAATTCAGGAGCCTCATGCTTGCTTGGGAACGTTACCAACCAAGCTATTTTCCCAGCCTCCTGTCCCTCAGATCTCAATGTCATCCAGCTCACACCTCCGAAGCTGTCAGAGTAGACGTGAAAGAACAGAAGCGCGAGACCATCTCACTTCCCAGCTTACAGTCCCTTGCCTCCCATCTCTCAGTGATTGATAACATCTCAAGTGCTTGGCACACGCACCCTATTGTGCACAGCAGAAATCTCCCATCCTCCCCACCCCAGCAGCTCCTTCGGCTTCACCCTTCTCTCCTAACCAAATTCAACCTACTCTGGCTCATTATTTCCCCCTCACACAAGCTCCTGCCAAGCTTAGGACCAGAGTAATGATCCCAGAGGCTCGGATACCACCTTCTCACACCACCCCTGGCGCAGCGCAAACATCATCTTCGCAGACACAATTCCAAATAAGCCCATCCTGAGCTCCTCTGTCACCAGCTGTCTGCCACCAAATCTTTAGACTCCCTTCAATTTGTAAGGAATCTTTTTTTTAAACCTGTTTCCAAATGTGTCTACCATTACCCCACCCTCCTCCACCAGCAGTCTGAGGCCCCACAAGACTGGAATCTTCTCCTGACACCACGAAGTGCTGGCGGATTTGTTGTGAAGATTTTTCCGATGTGCAGAAGGAAGTTAATTGCGGTGTAGTAATTAACCCTGTGCCATCTGCTAAACAAAGGTTAGTGCATACACTCGGAGGGTTAATACGCAGTCGTGAAGGGAACAACCTAGCTCTCCGTGTTGTAAATTAGAAAAAGAAACTCCCAGAAAGTGAGGGACTCGGAAGGTTCCAGGGAGTGAAAACAGCAAGTTTCAACAGGGCGGATGCACCACTCTCCCAGGCACAATAGCATCATGAGTAGGTCAGTGCCTGCAGCCTGCCAGGGTATCTCAGAGATCTGTCCCCATGCACAGAAATCACACTTCCAAGTACCGCACACTCTCAAGATGACTGTTCCAGAAGTAAGCCTACCCCAAGGGGACCAAATGCTCTTCCAGAAGGACATAGAGCCCACGTTTTAAGTCAGCCTACTCTGGCTAGTGACATAAAAAAAGCTTCCAGGGATTATTTTTTCCCCCAAACTGGTATATATTCATTGTACATGACACTGTGTTGCATAACAACTTAAAAAAAAAAAAAGATGTCTTCTTCTTTGTGTGTTTGCGTGTGTCTACCACATGTGTGCGGGTGCCCAGGGAGGCCAGAAGGGAGCATGGGATCAGTATAGATCACCTGGAGCTAGAGTGACAGGCATCTATGAGCCACCCACCTGGGCACTGGAAAGGAAGCTGAGTCCTCTAAAAGAGGAACCGATGCTCTTAACCACCAAGTTCTCTCTCCAACCCCACATAAGGACAGTTTTCATACAAGTGTGTACTGCACATTAGACCCACCTTCTTCTTTCTCCCCCTCCTCTAACCTGCCAGTCCATCCCCTTTACTTCCCTGGATCGTTTTGCTCTACTTTCGCCTCATCTAGACACACAGGCTTTTATGTGTCTATATAAAATCTAGGCTCCACAACGAGAGAAGACATAATACTTCCCTTTCTGAGACTGACTGAATATGCTTAATATAATAATCATCTCTCGTTGTGTCCATCCTCCTGCAAACACCGTAATTTAGTTCTTCTTCGTGGCTAAATAGAATTTCCCTGTGTTTATGCCCCTCATTTTTACTCCTGACTCCTCTGGTGAGGTTGGCTCTACAGCTCAGCTTCTTCATACAGTGCTGCAGTGAATGTGAACAGCTAGTTGTCTCTGAGATGCGTTGACCGGGGTGGGGGTGGGAGGAGCCTTTAAGAAAATATCTATGAGAGCTGTACCTGGGTCACACAGTAGGTCTATTTTCAGGGTTTTGTTCATATTTCTGTTTTTTAACGTTGACCAGTCACGTCTTACAAATTCTACTTTTAAAAAATGTTTATTTTATGTGTATCAGTGGTCTCATACGGTACAATATGTCCTGTGCATGCCAGGAGCCTGTGGAAGCTAGAAGAGGACATTGGCTCCCTGGGAACTGGAGTTACAGATCATTGTGAGCCACCATGTGAGTTCTGGGAATGGAACCCAGGTCCTCTGGATGAGCAGTCAGTGCTCTTAACCACAGAGTCATCTCTCCAACCCCTACTGTATACTGCTTCCCATAGTGGCTGCACTGGTGTACATTCCCTCCAGCAACAGACAAGGATTCTCTGCTCCCATCCTCACCAGCATGCATTGTTACTGTTTTCTTAATGGGGGGGGGGAGACTCTTATTGTAGTATTAATCTGCATTCCCCCGATGGCTGGTGAGTTGAGCACATTTTAATGTGACCTCTTGTTTTCAAAGGTATGTGTACGCATTTGTCTGTCTGTCTGAGGAACTGAAAGAAGGTTTCCCCCAAATTGGGTTTAACCAGTTTACTGAGTCTTTCCTCTCTCTGCCTCATGGCATTCCGAACACCAGTTATTTTCTGTTTCTGGGACGTCTGTTGTTCGAATTGTCTTCAAGGGCTTTGTTAACAATTAGAAATTAAAGCTATTTTTCTCTGGAAAAAAAATATAGACAAAAGCTGTGATTAAGTAGCTGTGTTGATTCGGGATATGCCAGGCAAGGTTTAGTTCTCATCTACAGCCAGACAACCCTAGAGACGTTCGGGGCAGCAGCTGGAAGCCTGAGGGCACAGGGTGTGCCTTCTTCCTTTCTCCATTACCATGGTGGATGGTACCCACTGGTTATGGTGGCTCACGTCATCTTGAGACAATCTAGAATCACCTCAGAGATGGGCCTGGAGGGAGGAGCATTATCTTGATTCCATTCATTGATGTTGAAAGCCCTGTCCACTGTGGGCAGTGACATTCCCTAGCTGGGATCCTGGACTGTGTGAGTGGAGAAGGGGAGCTAAACAGCAGTATGCATTCATCCCTCTCTGTTCCTCAGTGTAGACCTGAGGTGGCAGTTAATCCAGGTTCCTGCCTCCTTGACTCCCCCCAGCATGATGTACCATACCCTCAAACTGTAAACCGAGATAAATCCATCCTTAAGTTGGGTTTTATCACAGCACCAGGAAAAGGAACTGAGGCACAGGAACAGGATGTGCTGCTAATCTGCTGATTACCTGCCTGCAGATAACCAGGACCAGGAGTGTTGCAAAAGCTTCCCATTTTAAAATTTCAAAATATATTTTCTAGGGCCATGTCTGTCTTTTTGGGACTGTAGCAAGAGACATTTCAGAATTCAAATGTAGATACTCACATGGCCATGATTAAAAACTCCAGCATCGATATTGTGATGTTGACTGACATCCATCAAAATGTCTAACATGGGTCATCAATTAGGGTGGAGTGGAACAAGAAGACATATCATCAGTTCCATTCCAGATAGGGAAACTGAGTCACTTGACTCTTTTGAGCAAGCCAACTCAAGGTCCCTGCTTCAACTCTACAGGGTATTTTGTGGCAAAAAAAAAAGCCTATTTGACTTACCATCTTCGCAGACCAGAAAAAAGCTCAATATTAGTTACAGGAAAGTAAGCGTCAAATAAAAACACACAGATGTAGAGAAGATGAAATAAAAAAGAAGTCAATTCTACCTCTGAGCCTATAAAAAGAAGATGAAAATGAAAGAAGGCACAATTAAGATGGAATAGGAGAAAGGGCTATTTGTAAGCACGTCTTTCCAAGTCTCTGGGAAAAGGCTGATTTCTAAGGCAGGGGTCAAAGGCTGGCTTTGAATGCCCCCTGGCATCTCTGTAGCATCGATACTTTTTTTTGCTGGTACAAGGCTTCTGATCACAGCGTTTGCTCAAAGTCAGATGACGTCCTAACATGTGAGTGAATTATTCTTCTAAAATACCAACATCGTTCTATCGAAGACAGAAATTCTGTAATATAATCGCAAACAGGAACCTAAATAGATAGCATATTTCAAATAATGAGTCAGCTCTTACTGCAGCCATCCAATTTCATCCAAGAATAGCACTTGGCTAATTAGCCAGGAGTCAGCTTAATCGCAAGCTGACATTCATAAGAATAGAAATGGATTGTATGAAAAAATTGTTTACGGCTTGCAAAAGAATGGTTAAGGCTGGTAATGTAGGAAATTGGTGCAGTGGGCTCGCTTCTCATAAATATGCAAGGGCTGCAGTTAAAACGCCTTGCAGAAAAATCTCCACAGCACCTTCACATTTTCATGCACTGTGTGTGTGTGTGTGTGTGTGTGTGTGTGTGTGTGTGTATGTGTGTGTGTATCAGATGACAACTCCAGCTATCATTCTTCAGGTACCACATCTGATGTTTTAAACTCAAGAGTGTGCTGGGTTGGCTATCCCCTTCATGCCCCAGAAGTCCACCTGTCTCCACCTTCCCAAAGCCAGGCTTACACAGCATGCTGCCATCAGCTTTTAAATATGAGTGCCGAGGAGTGAACCCAGAGCCTCATGCTTGCAAAGCCAACACTTTAGTGAATGAGCCAGCCTTGTTTCATACGTATTGACTGAAGACTCACTAAGTGTCAGCTGTTGTAATAAGTTCTTCACAAAGTGAGCTTTGGTTTTTAAGCTCACTGGGGACATAAAGGCTGGTCTTGAGCCTGAAGTGCTATTTAACTGTGCACAGGGTATCTGGCTGTCTATCCCAATCTCAGAGATCCTTCATTTACTGGCTGTGAACTCAATGGGGGAAAGAGAGAAAAAAAATACAAGGTAACAGTAAGCTGGTGAGTTTGCAACCCCTGCATACATGTTTTCCAAGATGGTAGGTGGCCTTCCCTCTAAAGGCCACAAGCTTGGCTGCCTCTGAACACTTCCTGAATTTGTGTGGTGACAGGAGAACAGAAGGTCCCCTTGTGGTCCTTCCTAAGAAGTCACTGAAATTGACATGACACCCCATCTCTTTCTTCCCCTCCTGCCAGATATCACGACCCCTGGCTGGCTGGAGAACACGCTGAAAATGAATGTGAAACCGGGTTCTTGCTGCTAAACACCAGGACAACTTCTTGGGTTGTCAAGACAAGAGACGGATCTCACCCTTCTCACCCACCCTGCCCCACATGGGCAACACTGTGCCTCTACCACAGGAAGAGAAAGTCAACAGATGAGAGCTGGCATCCGGCTTCACCTTTCTCTGTCTTAAAAATAACCGGACAAAAGTGAGGGAGATTGCTGAGTTGGCAAAATGTTTGCCTTGTAAAAAAAGCAAAGGAGCAGAGTTTGATCCCTAGGACCCATGTTTAAAAACAAACAAACAAATAAATAAGCAAATAAGTAAATAAATAAGCTCAACGTACAGGCATGTGCTTATGATCTCAGCACTAGGGAGCTGGAGACAGGAAGAACCACTGGCTAGTCAACCAAGCTGAATTAGTGCACTTCAGGCCAGTGAGAGATCTTGTCTCCAAAAACAAGGTGGACAGCATCTCACAATACACATGGTTGTCTTCTGACCTCTGAATCCACCTCCACCTGCACATATGCACACATGAATACACATTCACACACAGAGAGATAAAACAACAAGACAAACGAAGTATGGTTTTAAAAAAATAGTATATTGAATTAACATGGATCTGAGCAAGGGAAATCTTCAGTATGATCAAGTCAAGTCAAACCATCAACTGTCACATGTGGAGGTATATGTGATCCCAAGTTTTTTCCATGACATGTAGGGAACTTGCATGAAGAGAAGCCTATAGATTTTGAAAGCAACAGTCTCCTCATCTCTATATCATTTTGTCAGCTTCTCAGGCAAGGTTAAGGAATGTCTTACAGTTACTGATAACTGTGACAAGGTATGAAGAGGGAGGGCCTGACACATCACATGTGCTAAGCTAGAGACCAACTCAACTAGTTGCCACTAACCAACTTCAGTTTTTTCTGGAACCCAGAAGCAAAGAAGCTTCATTAGAGGGTGATTATAGGAATCCATTGCCATGACTGGTACTAATGCTACTATCAGCACCATCAACCACCATTATCACCATCACTATCATCACCATTATTACCATTACCACCATTATAACCATCACCACCATTATCACCATCAATATCACCATTATCACCATCATCACCCTCTTCATCAATACTATCAAGGTACACATTCTCTCCTTGTTCACAGGTTTCTCACTATCTTCAATGACAGGAGAATACTCTGCACCCAAAATATTGGATTGTGATGGATGATGATGCTATGGATTCTAGGCTGAGGTAAAAGGGATTCCAGCTGCCCAAAGGGCTGACGTATCCACTAACCCCAAACAACATTTGCTCTGGGGCATCTTTTCACAGCACCTGCACTTTCATCTGTCTATTTACAGAGAACCTAGCTCCGCCCACCACCCCCAGGTCTTTGAACCTCCCGATCTGAGCTCCATGAAGCAAACACAACCTCCTTCCCACCATGGGACTACTCAGCCTCTATCTCTCAGGTCCCAGCCATAGCTGAGATCAAGTTCTTCAGCTACCTGGATCCTTCCAGTGCATCTTTTCAAAGACTGTGGTCTTTGCACTAAATAAGGTCCAGCAGTTAGAATGCTACTCTTGTTCCCTGGTACAGCTAGCTCCTCAAAGTCCTGCCCATCACTGGTCTTTCTGCACCTCCTGACTACACTATGAGAGCAGAAAGGGTCCCCAAGAGCCCTTGTGGTGCTGAAGGACAGAGACATGGAACCAATGAGGCCATTCCAATGTACAAAGCTGGCACACAAGCCAGGCATGCGATGTGCAAAATACACACACCCAGTGTGGGTCTCCCCATGTGCTCTAAACTCAGGAATAATAAACCCCAGGGTTATTTAAACACTGTCTTCTTCTTTAAATAGAAAAAAAGCAGAATCCCATTCGATTCAGAAGGCACCTACTCTGGTTTTTATACCCAATATATCCAACAGGACTTTGGGACTTCACTGTAAAATACAATGACTCTAGCAGAAATGAGCTCATGTTCTGAGTACAGAGATGCGGATACTATGCACACAGAACCTGGAGGAAAAGGCAAAACTGAATTAGATGACCCTCCAATTTTCATTAATACACCCAAAGGAATTGAAGGAGGCCTGAACCAAGTTCCATTAAGCCAATGAATATAACTCCAGTTCTCTGGTCACTCCCATAATCTTCTCCTTCTCTTTCTTCCTCTTCTATCTATCTGTTCCTGGTTTTCTGTCCCATACTTCTACCTAAACTGTTTGAAGGATAAATCTAAAATGAACCATCTATTCCCTAACAAAAACATTCCATGATCAAAAAGTATCTTAGAGACACTGGACTCAAGGAATGGACACAGAATTTCCTCCCTTCAGAATCTCTGAGCCTTCATTATAATGCAGCGTACTGTGAGCCTTCCTTTCCCAAATGTGTCCCAGCAGACAGAGTGAATTGTATGGATAATTTCACATGTGAGATGTACACATAAACAGTCATGTTGGTTAGGGAGTGTTTGAAGTAGTTCAAAGGGCTGCTCTTCCATGGGATCTGGATCTAGGCTGGCCTCCACGCCCCAACTTAGCCAAGGATGGCCTTGAACTCCTGATCTTCCTGCCTCTGCCTCTTGCATGCTAGGATTACAGGTGTGTCCTACCACGTCTGGTTTATGTGGTGCTGAGTATTAAACCCAGGGACTTGTACATTCGAGGTGAGTGTTCTACTAACTGAGCTACTTCCCCAGGCTCAGGGTTTGGATTTAACAGGGATAAATCTACCTGGAACCTCCAGCCTGACTCTCAAGTAGACATTGACGGCATTAATGGACCTTTTGGTTCACAACTCCAGAGGATGGACATCTGCCCTCCTTTCCAAACTGCAACATGACTGGGAAGGGGATCCCAGAACATGCCACAGCAGACACTGGTCTTTATGTGTGTATATGGTCTATGTGGGCTAAAGAAATGTAAGGTATTGGAGGCTTGGCAGGAAACTCAGTGGGTAAAGGACTTAAGTTCAGATCCCCAACACCCACATAAAAAGCCAAGTGTAGCCAGGCATGGTGGCGCGCGCGCGTGCGCGCGCACACACACACACACACACACACACACACACACACACACACTCACTCCTATCCCCTGAAAGAATACTGAAAAAAAGAAAAGACAAGGAAAAAAAGAAATTTAAAACATCAAACAAGCTTTAGCCAAGGACAAAAATGGGAACAGAAGATGGCATATAAACACACCTGGGCTATTTGGAGTTGGGCTCCTCAAACCTTGATGCACAGGGTACCACCTTGGGTCAACTGCAGACTTCAGCCTCTAAGAAAGACATAAACTTCCATTTTCAGCCAACTCCCAGCGATGATGGTCACTGGCCACATTTGAGCAGCAGAGATCTAGGCAACCCTGACACACACTGTTCTTTGGTATCACTATCGTGACAGCTGCTTAATGAGCCAGATTGGAGGCTTCCTTTATAGAAGGGATATTTCATCTCTTACAATGGCTCAGGCACCATGCTAGGTACTGAGGACATCACAGAGCCGAAGACAGATGTGGTCTTTGGACTCGCGGAACCAGTTCAGTGGGGAGGCAGAAAACAGGTACATCAGACAGACAGTTAAGTGTGAGATAAAACAAGCTTGAGTTTTGAACAGAGGAGCAAGCGGCACATCAGAGGGCAGAAGTGGAGGGGTCAGTCATGCAGGCATGGCCAGGCTAGGGGATACTGGGGATGGACACGGATGCTGGAGGGAAGAGGGGCCGATTGGGAAAAGAGCTAAGAGAGTACTCAGGACCAGGTCCTCCTGTAGGAGGACCCGTGGGATGAAGCTGTTGATCCCACATAGACCTACTATAGACTACAAGGAAAAGACAGGCAAGAGCAGACAAGCAAGATGAGGCAGAGTCCAGAAGACACCCCAAGATGCATCCAATGCCTCAAAGGGACCAGCCTCTTTAGAGAGACTCTGTACCTGGGCTTAACTGAGGGGAGGTCACACGGGTACCTCTCCCTGACACGGACTCAAATTCAAGATCTACTGCAAGAAGAGGTAATACATCTAGCTGCTGGGAGCGGCAAGGGAACTTGGTAACCCGGAAAACAGAAGAGAAACCAATTTGACTACATATTTCAACCCATGGAGCAAGAAAGACCCCCCCACTCTACTCCCACCCCCCTTGTTAAAGGGCTTGCCTTATAAGCATAAAGACCTGAGTTCGTGTGGAGCCCACACCAGAATCTCCAGCCATGGGAGTGCACGCTTGTAACTTCTGCTCTAGAGAATTGGAGACTAGAGGATTCCCAGGGCTCACTAGTAATGAGAGACCCTGTCACCAAAAAGAAAACCAAGGCAGATGGCACTTCAAGGGTGATACCTGAGGCTGTTCACTGGCCTCCACCCACACTCAACTTTCAATTTATGAAATGGAGTCAGGCAGTAATTAGTTGTTTTCTGGAAAAAAAAAAATACTCTGGGCCTTGCCCTGCCAAAGCTCTTCTGTCTGCAGGACTGCCCCCATCAGCATCTCTGGCTAAGTCCTCACACAATTGTCCTAACAACACTTTCTAGTGTTTTTAAAATGTTTATTACAGTGGTGAAGGTTTATCCCTGTCTCTGGAGTTTTTTTTTTTTGTTATTGTTGTTTTTTTGTTTGTTTATTTATTTTTAGTTTCAACCATGTCCTAATCCATCACAGGGTAACACTGGCATGTGTTACAACTAGATACTTGAGTCACCAGAATTTGTTTGTTGAGGCCCTAGACCCCTTGAGGGTGGTTATCAGGGCTGGTCATGTTCAGATGTGGTCACGAGGGTGGGGCCCCAGGATAGGATTAGCACCATTCTGAGGAGATACAGAGATACAACAGCACCCTCTCTCCACCACATGAGTGCACAACTAGGGAGGAGCCACCAATGACACCTTGATCTTGGTTGTCCAACCCCAAGAACAGTGAGACATGGGTCTGTGTCCAAGCTGTCCACTGCACCATCTAAAGCAGCCAAGGATCCTGAGACCCGGGAGTCGTGTGTTGGGCCCGGGGCCAGCTGCCTCCAGGCCATCCCTCCAACTTGAGGAGGCATTTCCTCTCCAGCTGAGTACAAAGGAGGAAGAAAGATACAGAGTCTGTCTTTGAGGGATGGTCCCTGAGCTGGCTGTGTTCTGTCAGTCATGAGCAGCTGTCTCATAGGTTGGTCATTTGTCTCTTGAGCATGGATTGTCAGCCACTTCCTCCAGGCAGACAGCTGGCAGCTACTCTCCGGGCTCTTTAAAATGTCATAGGAGCCATATAACCTGCTCCCCTTTTTTGCTTGCCTCACGACCTCTTCCTTAGTCTCCTTTGACCCGGCAGTGTGACCCTCTCTCTCTCTCCTGCTGTTGCTGGAGTCTCCCGTTCATTCACTGATAGGGGATTCACTGACTGTCCATGGATATGCTGGAGAGACATTTAAGCCCAGGAACCTTCTGCAGTATCCTCTGGCTCAATCCACAAGAGAAACATGCACCCTGCATCCTGGCAAACCATGAGAGCCGGAAGTGTCCCTATCTGTCCCTCTTCACATCCCAGGAGCACCACATGCTAAACTTGATGTATTCACTTACCACCTTCAGACCAGAGACAGGTACTCCATACCATGACATAGCCTGGGTCACATGACTCTGTATTATATTGTCTCCTCGAAAGGCCAAGAATCCCATCCAATGGCCCCACTGATTGCCCCAGGATGGTGACTTTATCAAAAGCATTGCCCTCCTCCCAAACAGGAGCATCACACTGAGAGATTATGGATGACAAGTATATCCAGGATGGATAAGCTGAGGTGTTGGGAGCCATTTAGGGATTAAAAAAACCTCAGGAGTCTGCCTATGGCTGTCCAGGGGCTAGGGTGGAACCTCTACTGCTTGAGTCTCTAAACAATCCTGGTGTGAGGGACCTGTGTTGCTGACCAGTGCTAGGATCACAGCTTAGGTGAGAACAGATATTCCCTGCAGGAAACTATGAGAGACAGAGAGAGGTGGAGGGGCCATGATTGACACAGGAAGAGGTACAACAGCATCCCATCCCAGGGCCCCACTCACATGCTCCAGGACAGTGACCCCATCAAAAAGCATTACCCTGTCTTGCACCAAATCTCGGATGCCATAACTACATCTAGCTACAAACCACAATTTAACTGTTCTAAACTGAAAGCCAAGCAAGCCAATCCTTTCTACAGTCTGCGCTCAGACATTGACTACCCAGATAAGCACATCCCTCATAGGAGACAGAGTAGGATGCAAAGGAAGACATACCTTCAGCACCAAGTAGCACTGAAGCCTCTGTGGACTTACACTCAAACAGGAGCTTGGGGACCAGCAAGATGGCTCAGTGGGTAAAGGGACCTGCCACCAAATCTGATGACCTGAGTTCAATCCCCAAGACCCATGCATGTGGTGGAAGAGAGAACTGACTCCTAAAAGCTGTCCTCTGACCTCCACAAGTACATTCACTGTGTTGTGTTCCCCTAAAACACATGCAAATGCATACATACATACATACATACATACATACATACATACATGTAATAAAGAAGGAGCTTGGTAAGAAAGGGCATGGGGTTTCAAGAACTTGCAACCATTTATGGCCATCCTCCATTCTATGGGTAACACCTAATAAGATCATTTTACTCATCAAGATAAACCCCAAAGATCACTTCTATGGGGCACTGGTGCTACCCCAGTTTGGTGGGCAAGGGCTAATTTTACATGTCTTCCTGACCTTGACTCAGCTCTTGTGAGATGCTGAGGTCCCTGCATCAGGATGGTGACTCCAACAGGAGCAATCTCTGAGCCCCAACAATAATGTACAAAGGCTGGATATAAGCTGAAATAAGAAATGTCTTCCACAGGCCCAGGTGTTTGAACACTTGGTCCCAGTAGGTGGCGCTCTTCAGGGAGGTTGCTGGAGGAAGAATGTCAATGCAGGTAGGCTTTGAGGGTTTATCGCCTCACCCCACTTGCCTGTTTTCCCTTCCTGCTTCCTATATGTGAATGCAATGTGACCAGTCCACTTCTGGCTCCTGCTGCCATTCCAAGCTGTGAAGGACTCTATCTCCTTGGAACCATAAGCCAAAATAAACTGTTCCTTCCTCAAGTTGCTTTTGGTCATGCCGGTTTTTTTTTTTTTTTTCTTTTTTTATCACAGTGCCAGAAAAGCTACTGACATGAAGCCCAAATGCAATAATCTAACTTGATTTCCCAGGAGAGACAAATGTAGCCAGATATCATGGACTTAAAAAAAAAAAAAAAAAAAAAAAAAAGCCTGTGATGGAGAGTCCAGCCAGGCACTGCCAGGAATGGAAGTGTGTTCAGGGACAAGCTAGTAGTGAGCCAATGGCAGTGACAGAGGGAAGTATTACAGAGGAATAGAAGAGCTCTCACACAATCTGGCTGTCAAACAGGAGAGTTAGGAACAGTTTGGCAATGTCTTCCTTGAGGTGCCGAGTGATACTTCCACCATGAGTTGAGAGGCTGTGCTAATAACTCTATTGTAAAAATTAGAGTATGGTGAACTACACAATGTATACAAGTATGGACCATTGTGAACTGTCCTCACAGGCTCCTGTGTTTGAGCACTTGGTTCCCAGCAGGTGGTGCTGTTTGTCGAGGCTGTAGAAGTCTGAAGGACAGAGCCTGGTCACTGGGGTAGGCTTTGCAGGTTTGACCTGCCTCTTCTTCCAGTCTCTGCTGCCTACCAGCTGTGATGTGAGCAAGCAGCAACCCCACACTCTGCCTGCCACACATTCTACCATGGTGGACCGCAATCCCTCTGAAGCCATGAGTCAACATAACCCTTCCTCCCTTAAGTTGCTTCTGACGGTGTTCTGTCACACTGACAAAGAAAATAACTAATACAGAAATGTATTGGATCATCATTGATTGATGTTCAGAAGGCAATGCAACATTTGAAAACTCAAAACACTAAACAGAGCAATTACAACTGGGCCTTTCCTCTGGGGCTTCTCTGCCTGCTTAGCCTCCTGAAACTCTACCTACAATCTCTGAAACAAGTGGTGCTCCCATCCCCATTTAAAGATGAAGAAACTGAGGCATGAGGAAGCAAAACAGGCAGCCCCAAATCCCACAGAGATAATCGAAGGCTAGGTCTCTATAAGGTGGTCCATGATCTCCAAGGGTCTAGAGCTTTCTCTGAGAGACCATGTGCCCATACAGCTTCTGGCTCACCCCTTCCATGCCTGGCTTTCTTTGTACAACATCTAACAATGCTGGCTTGGCATTATGGTTTATTAGGCTCCATCCCCAATCGCTTCTGTCCTGGTAATTATCAGTTGTTAGAACCTGTGTTCTGAGCAGGTGCAGCTGAAGAAGCCAGGCTCACTTTGTTTCCTGCTGTGACATTTCACTAAATTAAATCTTCAAACTTTCCCCCACCATGGACAGAGACATACTTAACAGATTACAGAGAGCCTTGAGTGTAAAGAGGCAGCTGCAGAAGTTCTCGTTTTTTCCATTGGAAGAGAAAAGTTAATTTTTGATCCCCCCCACCTCAATTAAGCGCCTTCCACACTAACAGATGCAAAGTGTGAGGACTGATGCCTTTAATGTGAGCATGAACCAGAAAGCAGATCCATTCGGAAATAAAAGATGAAGAAGCAGCTTTCTGCATTCGCTAAGTGATTAAAAAAGTAATCTTCCTGAAGTGATGTGCCATGTATTTGTTTATATTAATGTTAATAACTCACAAACTAATGATAAATGTATGATAATTTATTCTAAGTGAAACGAAGTGTGCCCCGAAGACAGACTCTGTAAATGGAAGCTCATGCTCACCCGAGTTTGGGGCAGGAGCATTAATAACTGGATTCTCCTACTGCAGCAAAAATTATCATATGCAAATCACATGCAAATGTGCCCCCAACAGCCATATGGGGGCCCCAAGGGAGCCTGGGAAGCAGAAACCCTGGGCCAGGTTCTGCACAGTGACCTCGCCTTCTGTGGCAGGGCTCAGACAGCAGTTGCTCTCATGTCACAAGACTCCATTAACTTGCTCTTTGGGCATATTTAAGATTCAGGATTCTTCATCTCTCTTCTCTGTACATAACTAGAATTAATAAAAGCCACCTAATGTCCTATTACGTGCATTTAAAAATCATTAAGCCAAACTATGCTTGTGAATTTAAAAATTATGTAATTATTATCTTCATAAATAATACCAACAATTCCAATTTATCCATGCAGATAGAACCAAACTCTATCGGCATCCATGTGCCCTCTCCCTCACCCACCATTGTGACCATCCTTTGATGTGTGGGATGCCTGTGAGATATCAGTCACCTGGATTAAGGAGAGAACCACTTGACACTCGGACTTCAAATGT
This sequence comes from Onychomys torridus, assembly GCF_903995425.1. NCBI lineage: Eukaryota > Metazoa > Chordata > Mammalia > Rodentia > Cricetidae > Onychomys > Onychomys torridus. The sequence goes on along the minus strand of NC_050464.1, from coordinate 24,842,577 downwards.
CCTCTCCTCCTCTTCGTCTCTCCCCCTCCCTCCCTCTCTTACCCTACCTCTCCTCATTCTTCCTCTCCCCCGCCATCGGCTCAGCCCTTGAGGTGTCTCTGCCAATGGGCCCCTTACTTCTTGCATTCCCACCACACAACTGAAATAGAGTCTGCTGGCCTGGTTTGTTCCCTGAACCCTCAGCCACACTCCATAGACAGGGAGGCCCTCCCTGGCCAACCCTGGGTGACACACTGCCTCGGGAATAAGAGTTGGTCCTTGCCCCACCCAACATCACTTGGCAGAGCTGGACAAAGCTGGTGATCCTGTGCCATGCCACAGGGTGAGAAAATGAGGTGGGCTGTGGACCCTGTGGACCGGGGTCACCTGGAATGACACCGTCCTATTCACAAATCACTCAATCCAATGTGTAAGACAAGGGTGCCTCATACTGTAAGTTGGAGTCTCAGAGTAGGAGCAAGTGGGCTGGGTGCAGCACTGTCTAGCACTTTCTGGGACCCCATTCTACTATCAACATCAGCACCCGCCCCAAACATAGGAGATTCTTCACAGTAACATCCTTTGCAAATGGAAGAAACCTCTGGAAAATTCGGAGCCCTTCTGCCTAAAACTGCTCCTGCTCAGGACAGAACACCTTGGTTTCAGGTGCATATTGCACAGTCAATAGAACTCAACTCCACCTAGACCTTTCAGACATTGCTCCAGGTGAATGGCCTTCATATTGTTTGGGGTATTCAAAACTATATTGTATTTTAGTATGTGTGTAGGGATGTGTGCATGCTCATGTGTATCCTGGTGTATGTGTGTGAACATGTGCATATGTACTTGCATATGCATGTGTATGGAGGCTATAAGACAACCTGACATGCCATTCCTTAGAAACGATCTACCTCTTCTGTGGCAAAGACTCTTACTGGCCTAGAACTGACCAAATAGTTTAGACCAGCCTTGGTGATTCAGGATCTGCCTCCCCGGTGCTAATATACAAGTGGGAGCCATCACACTCAATATTTTTCATGGTGCTTAAGACTAAAGCCAGGACCTTACGCTTGCAAGGCAAGTGCTTTACAATTGAGCCATCTCTTCAGCCCATAAGGGAGCTACTTGTAACACAGACTGAGTGCATCACACCCTCAAATACACCAACCTTGTCCCCTTCTCACCCTTCCCTGCAGACGTGTCCCCAACTGCAGCCCTGGTTTTGCTTTCTCTCCCCCGTGAACTGCTTCTCAACCAAATTAGATAACTAGGTCTGGGGATGCTGGCTGTTGTCCCCAAATGCCTGCACACCTAAAAATAACCCTGTAGATCTACAGATGGAGCTGAGTCCACAGAGGGGCTGAGGCCAGCACTGTGCTTAAAAACAGTCCACAGCTGACCACGGTGAGTGGAAGCCACATGTTCTGCTCTGCAAAGGCTGCATACTGGGGCCATGTGACCCCTTGGGCATCTGAGCCAGAGGGTGGAGCCTGCAACTCTTGGGCATTCTAAGGCAGCCACTCAGGCTGGCAAGCGTGGTACTATGGGAACTGAAATTTGATGAACAGGAGTGGAATGCCCAGGTCTTACATGCTGAAGATGAACACAGCTGAACTTCAACACTGGGCATAGAGAGAGGATTCCTATGTTACAGGATGCGTTCATGTTTGAGGGTCATTGCTATGTGGGTTATATAAAGCACCATGGGTGAAGAAAAGCAGGACCAGCTTGAGGAGTTCAAGGGCAAGCAGAAAATAAAGCAAAACTGAGTTTGGCTGAGTTAACCACAGCTTGTCTTCAAATTGGTAGATTAACTCAATTGTTAGACTTATAATAGCCACCCCCAAATACTGCAATATGGGAGAGACTTACGTTTTCTGGGAAAATGCAAAATCCCTGACATGTAGGGTTGTCTGATTACATGTGTATTGTATACCAGCTTCCTGATGTGAACACTCCCTTCAGAAAAGAGAGGAGAGGCTCATGAGACCAGAAGAGTAAATAAACTTCATGTGTCTAAGGGGTTTCTCACAGGGGCCAGGGTGAGGGGTTACCCACAGGCACATGGGTGAGGGGTTTCTCACAGGGCCTGGGTGAGGGGCAGCTCCACAGGTGAGAGAGTACCCCCCCTTGAGCAGTTGTAGATTGTGTCTATAACAATAGAGAAGGACCTTGGAGAAGTGGAGACTACAAAATTATCCAAGGTAATCCCTCACCCAGACCCTGTGAGAAATCCCTCACCCATGTTCCTGTGGGCAACCCCCCACCCAGTCCCCTGTGAGAAACCCTTCACCCAGCCCTCCCCCTGTGAGAAACCCCTCACCCCTGCTATAAAGACTTACTCCAAAGAGGGTAGCCTCTCACTCATGTTCCTATAAGTTACTCCCATAAATCACTGGTTTACCAAGTTGGACTTCCATACAGTCATTGCTTTGATCTGTTGTCAATTTTCTTTCTGTGGTGAGTGCTTACGTATGTTGCATCTCCCCCAGGAAGAGCCTCTCATACTATAACCCAGCAGGATGCTGGCCATGTACCAGATGTTGTTCCTGTGGTCGTTCATGTTTCCTCAGCGCCTTTGCTGTCAGATAATGAGTATGACAGCCAGCTGTGACCAAGTGCCGAGATGGCCAAGATCCCTGGTTGCCAACTCATTCCCCAGTTCAGCAGTCTCCAGCCTTACCCCAGGGCTAGAAGAGCCCTCTAGAACCAGAAGGCAGAACTACAATATGCCTGAGTTCCCATCGGTCAGATCTCTACCATTCTACCCTAAATTTGTTGCAGGTACAAAAAGGAAACCTGGGGTGTTTAGTCTGAGACATTACGGTACTCACAACTTAGCCAACTCTCCCAGGACAGCAACTGAATATCAAGTCAACTGTAGGACAATTTCCTATCCATCATATCTAATATAGAATGAGCGCACATCCCACATTTAATACCACTGCAGCAGAGCCTAGCTATAAAGAAGAGAGATTTATTTTTTATGAAGTCCTTAAAACAGTTCTCTCTCCCCTAACTGCCTCTTCACAGTTGGCTGAAGCATCTGTCCTAAATGCCCCACTCCATCTCTGCAGGTATTTGGGGCCTGGGCCTTCATGAGCTCGGAGTCCTCGAGATACACATTCACAGGGTCTCAATATCTTCACACTGTTTCCTACTGGCCATAGAATTGTTAATTTTTAATTAAGGAATCCTTATGAATGAATGAATGGCTTGTGTCTCTGTGAATGGAGATGATGATGAGGAGGAGGAGGAGGAGTGCATGCATTCGTGTGTGTGTGTGTGTGTGTGTGTGTGTGTGTGTGTGTGTGTGTGTGTGATCTTCAGATAATGTGAACTAACACAAGAACATTCCACATTTCATAAGTGTAAAAATGTATAAATTGTCTCTGTCTAGTAAAAGTGGTATTTATATAACAATATACCATCTCTGCTTCTGTGTTCATATAATAAACATTTCCCATGAACCATTAAAATCAGGAAAAGGCTCCCCAACCCCACAGAAACAAGATGAATGGCCGTGGTAAACTGGGAAACCACTCCCTAGATATGACTGATATCTGCAGATCAACTAAAGCGATGTAACTATCCTTATATCTCCACAAAGAGAGATTTTGGCAGCATGTTAGAAGATACTTTGAAGCTATAGCTCTTAACAGACCAATTAAGAAAACCATTATTGGATCTATCCTTCTAATTGATTGCAATTTTTGCAAAGTAAGAAAGACAAATCAGAGGGAAAGCAGAGTGTGTTTCTGAAAGTCTGTTCTTAACTTACAGGAGAAAGAAATGTGGTCCAAAGACACCCTGCCCCCAAAATCACCAATGTGGCCCTGATTTTTTTTAAATGTCTCTCAAAAGCTCAAATATATGTCTACCAAATCTTTATGTCTTATTCTTGACAATTCCTTACATGTATATGATGTATTTCTATTATTTTCATATACCCTGTCATTCTCTTTCTCTTCTCTTTTTTAAAAAGTTAATTTTATCTTGTATGCAAGAGTGTTTGCTTGCATGTTGAACACTCCACGTGACTGTAGTACCCATGGAGGCCAGAAGAGGGCATCAGATCCACTGCAACTGGAGTGACAGATGGTTATCAGTGGCCACCTGAGGCACACTGGAAAGGAAATAGTGCTAACTAGATCCCATGAGGACTTTCAAGGTACCACTGGCTGTGTTCACAGCACATGCTTGCAGTTCCCGCTTGTAGCTGAGAACAGAACCCAGGCCCAGGAGTATGCTAAGCACACACTATTGCACCCTAGCCTCTTAGGAAAATACTTCCCAACAATAGTAACATTTGGTGTCCTCCTAAAAGAACTCATTCCCAAATGTTGTTGTTGTTGGGTTGTCTGGTTGTTTGGTTGGTTAAGACTCATGTAAAATTCATATCTGGGGTGTCACTGAAGAGGAGGGGGCAGCTCTAGATGGAATAACGCAACTTGTACATGTTAATGGGCTTGTTAAGTCATTAACTTTACAAGTATACAAATGCCTTTTAACGGTCTCTGTAGTAAAATCGGGTTTTTTTTCTCTTCAACAAAAGGAGAAGGAAGGAAAGAAGAATGGGAAGGAGGGAAAGGAAGAGGATGGGGAAGGGAAGAGAAGGAGAAGGGAAGGAAAACAGCACCTTTATTTGTTCCTCTTCAATGAGAAACTCCTCAAATAGAAGCATTCAGGATTTAACAGAAGGGGGAGGGGTGGATAAATTTCCACCATTGCCCAGACCTCACTCAGAGTGGAGTTTTCCCCACTAAATGTAAAGCTTCTGGCAGTTTTTGATTTGTTGCTAATATTTTTATCCCCAACTATAACTGCAGACAATTTGTATCACAGGCACATGCCCATGTCTCCTTCCAAATGAATGGACTGCAGCACAGGGTGGCTTCTTGGGCTCCCTGCCTCTTTGCAGTCCATGAAATATACATGAAACAGTTCCGTGCCACCTACAAATGAAAAAGTCAAGTAAAATTTACAGTTGGGAGGCAGAGCTCCAAAGGGGCCTGGCAAGGCTAATTTAATACATCTGTCATGTACAATTACATACAAAATGCAATCCAAAACATCTTACCAACCACCCCCCATCCCTGCTTCAGATAAAAAAGAGACCAACTGCCCAGACTTAGAAACAAACAGCCATCTCACCAAACAAAGATATTAACCTTGGACAGTTTTACTTGCCAGTAAAATCTGATCATTCAACAAGCCTTTCAAGAACATTTACTCTTCCCATTACAGAAATTGCTACACCAGCTTCCTGGTCTTAAATAAGGACCATAAATCAGAATTAAAAGCCAGGGTGAACTCTCCCTAAGTCAGGAGGTCAATACCATCATCCTTAAATCACTCACTGGCCTGGGGTGGGTCACTCCCCACTTCTAGTTGTGGGGGGGGAGACCCTTATTGTCCAAAAAAGACTGAACATATGCACTATGGTGCACAGACTCATACACAATAAGTTTTTTTTAAGTTAATTAGAAGAGTTTAAATGTGGTAATGAGGAGTTGTCACAACTAATCTTGACAAGACTGTGAGCACTGACCCAGACCTTAGTCAGTCACTAGGAAGGGGAGAGAGCAGGGGCTTATTAGGGACAAGATGAGGTACTAGAGGATTGCTTGGCATTGGAGGCCAGCCTGGGCTACATGATGAGTTCCAACCAGCCCAGACTGCAAAGTGAGACCCTGTCTCTAAAACACCAGACAAACCAAATGAACATCAGTGACCTGAGTGTGCTGACTGGTTATCAAGCTGGGGGAGAGAGAGGTATAAGGCTTGCTCAGGCTTCTGCAAAGAACCCTGCACCCCATCCTCCTAAAGCAATCCTACAAAATCTCAGTGGGTCAAATAAACAAACACAGAGGAGATCAGCAAAGGGGAGGGGGGATGAGAGAGTAATGGATGACAATGATCAAAATCCATTACAAACACGTATAAAAAGGTTAAAGAAAATGAAAAAACCTCCCCAGACAGCACATGATGAACCATGTGGTATTTCAGTAAAACTATCAAAAAAGCTATTTATGTTTACATACATATTTTAATTTTTTTTCATTTTATGTGTATAGGTGTTTTGTCTGAATGCATGTCTGTGTACCTCATATGAGCCAGAAGAAGGTGGTGGATGTCCTGGAACCAGAGTTACAGACAGTTGTGAGCTGGCATATAGGTGCTGGGAATCAAACCTGGATCTTCTGGGAGAGCGACCAGCACTCTTAACTCCTGACCCATCTCTTATGTACACATTTTAAAGTCTCAATAAGAAAGTCACCACAGTTTTCAAGGACAAAAATCAAACTTGCTCTACTTGGGAAGTAGCAAACTTCAATAGAAAGGAAGAAAGACTTCTCTACTTATGGAAATCTATTTATAAGATTAAAAACAGAAAGAAAGAAGGAGAAAAAGAAACCCACCACAGGTGGGAGGTTCAAAGCCTCGCTAGAGTTGCCTAATTAGATAGGACGATTTCTTATTTCACACACTCGGGGCTGGGAGATGCCGAAATCCCCATTTAATCAACCCTTGGCCCCATCACTCCTCAGAGAAAACTTTTTCCTCAAAGCCATGAACTTCAGCTGAGAATTTGTTAATTTTACCTTTTGTGTGCCCTCCCCTCCGATACTGTAATAATGAAGTGCACGGAAATGTTAATGTTAGTTGGGATTTTCATTTCAACTCTTTCCCAAACTTTTGCCCTCGGATCTTTCTTTCTAATAGAAGAAGTTGCAGAGAAGTATAGATAGCAAGAAAAGAAAGAAGAGCAGAAGAAGTCAGAGGCAAACAGGCAAGTTCTTCCATATTAAAACAGTAATTGTGTCTTGAGGAAAATTCCCACCCCCAAAATGCACAGACAGCTGTCTTCAGCTCCAGTGGTGAAATTCATGCTTGGCATCACAACATAGCCAAGACTCCTCCTTCCTATTGTCCAAGGTTCATCAAGGAGAAATTGAATCCATCCTTAAATGAACAGCAAAAGGAATCTGAGTTACAACAAGGAAAATATATGTAAATGAACCAAGGGAAATCAACACAAAACTGAAATTCAGGCATGTTGAAAATAATGCCTACAAAGGAAATATGTTCTGGGGCTGGAAGTTCAGGGGTGGCTTTTAACATGGCCACCTCTTCCTTCTGAGGAGTTGAGACTTGGTTCTTGGCTGGTGGTGAGCTGCGTGAGAGATTGCTCCCAACAACAGAAGATGGGGCATCTGTCTGGTCACAAGCATCATGTTATATGTTGGCCTGAAACAAATGGTAGCTATTCTAGTTTCATCTCTGTTTCTGTGATAAAATAATCAATCTGTCAAAAAGCAACTTAGAAGAGAAAGAATTTGTTTCAGCTTACAAATCCAGCTGAAGTCACAACCCATCACTGAGAGGCAATCACAACAGAAGTTCCTTGGGACAGCTGGTCACATCACATCCATAGTCCAGAGAAAAGAGAAACAAATGCATGCATGCATTCTTGCTTGTGCTCAGCTCAATTACTCTACTCTTCCACAGTTTAGGACTCCTGCCTGGGAAATGGTGCCGCCCACAGTAGGCTTGCTCTTCCCACATATATTAACAATCAAGACAATCTCCCACAGACATGACCACAGCCCAACCCAATGTAGACAATGCATCATTGAGACTCTCTTTCCAGGTGATTCAACTAAATTATTGTGTGTGTGTATGTGTGTGCGCTTTCAGTGATATCTGAATTTAGATGTTTCTGGTCCAGATGAAACATCTTTAGAACATATGACTCTCGACAGTCTGTACACCAATCTCTTCTCCAATGAGGGCAATTGCTGTGGTTTTAATGGGAACAGTCCCCCATAAGTTCATTCATAAACATGCAGTCTACAGCTGGTAGAGCTGTTTCAGAAGGTTATGGAATCATTAGGAGGTGGGGCTTCACTAAAGGAAGTGAATCCCTAGGGGCAGACTTTGAGATCTTGTTTTCTTTTTTGTTTTGTGTTTTGGGGGTTTTGGTGGTGGTGGTGATGGTGGTGGTGGTGGTTTAGTTTGGTTTGGTTTGGTTTGGTTTTTTTCCGAGACAGGGTTTCTCTGCGTTGTTTTGGTGCCTGTCCTGGATCTCATTCTGCAGGCCAGGCTGGCCTCAAACTCACAGAGATCCGCCTGCCTCTGCCTCCCGAGTGCTGGGATTAAAGGCAAGAACCACCACCACCCAGCCAAGTCTGAAATCTTATTATAACCATCCCAACTTCCTGCCTACTGGCTCTTTAGCATTCATTCTACCTGTTCTCATCTACCCAGATGGGCATCAAGGAGGTACCTTAGCTGCACACTCATGGCATCAAGGAGTCACCTGCTTGCCATGTCTTCTCCATGACAGAGAATTACAAGTCAAAGCAAACCCTTAAATTGCTTCTTGACAATGAGAAATGACTAATACAACAAACAAGAGATCTAGCTGAATCACCAACCCTCCGAGTTAGGAGTCTCCTTCTGAGCTCTGGGCCTGTCCTTTACATCTGACATGGGACATGCTCCAAGATCATTCCCTAATGGTTCTGATGAACAAATTATCACAGAAACGGCGTTGAGATTTCACTCAGAAGTGATCCCTGGAGGATTGTCCCTGAAAATCTGCAGGAGCTAGGACATACAAGTGACTGATCTTGATAAAAACAGGAACTGTGTCTGGAAACATAGGTACCGTTGCTTAGTCTTGAGAGAAAAATGGTGGGCTTTGTTCTAGCAGTAAGATGTTAATATCAGAAGGCTATTTTTATATGTTTTTATAATAGAAAAGAATAGAAAGAGATCTTGAGAAGGTAAGGCAAGGTCTGCAGGAATGCCTTGGCGGTTAAGAGTGAGTGCTGCTCTTTTAAAGGACCTGAAATTCATCCCCCCAGCATGGATAGCTTACAATCACCTGTAACTCCAGCTCCAGATGATCTGATGCCCTCTTCTGGTATCTATGGGCACTGCATGCATGTGGTGCACAAATGCAGAGGAGACCAATAATTTAAAAATTAAAACTGAAAAAAAAAATTAAAGTTAACGCCATCTGTAACCTCTTAGAGCTACCGTATACCAGGTAGACATAGAGAATACTCATTGGAGATTAAGTATCTTATTTTCAGGAAAATCTGAACTTATTTATCTTTTCATTGAGCTTAACTTTCTTTAATTAGTCACTTAAGTTTCTCAGATGTCTCAAGATAAATCAAGAAGACTAAGGCTAATTCTGAGGGGCCGTTTCAATTCTTACTAAGAAGCAATTGCCTCTCGAAGTTCTCAAGCCTGAAGAGTGGAGGCCAAATTCCTTCACAAGATATGTGTCAGCATGTCCCTGAGGGGAGACCTGCATGGAGAAGTGAATTCTTACTCAGCACTCACCTGGCTCTTCACTCTCAAGCTTCCCGTTAACACCCTCTCTGTTGGCTGCCGGCCAAGTACTTCCCATTCCCGCCTCTCCCATAATTACAAATCATCATTTGGGGCTGACATATGCATTCTCACCCAGAATGGAGTGTGGACCTGGTAATTAAAAGGAAATTGCTCCGGAGAAGAACTGCTCTTCACAATTTGTAGAAAAAAAAAAAAAAAAGCCACCACAAGGCCACCAGGCTCCCTGAAAAACCAGGTGATACATCACATGTAGGCATGTGTGCAAAAATGCATACACGTGTATACACAAGCATGTAGAGGCCAGAGGAAAACATCAGCTTTGTTCCTCAAGTACTAGCTGCCATTTCTTTCGACACAGGATCTCTTGCTGACCTTGACCTCACCAAGTAGACTAGGCTGGCTGGTCAGTGGGGTTCAGGGATCCACCTGTCTCTCTCCCCAATACTGAGATTATGAGAGTCCACCACCATAAAAAAAAAAAAAAAAAAAAAAAAAAAAATTTTTTTTTACCTGGGTTCTATGGATCAAACTCAGGTCTTTACACTTGCAAAGCGAACAGTTTACTGCCTGAGCCACCTCACACTTCCACAGGCCAGGATCCCCAAGCCTTCACAGTGGCATGGTCATATTTGACCAATGACCATATTCTCACCCCAGACGCATTCCATTCTTTTATTGTTCTATATGCGTGTGGAGTTTTTCAAAACACTCTCCTCCAGAACAGGAGAAACTTCTTATCAATAACACTAAAACAAATACAAGCAATCCTATCTCTGCTTTTCTAGGGAAAAGGCAAACTTGAATTTGAGTCATCTATCTGAAAGGGGAACCAGAAGCCTTGGGGAGGCAGGTGGCTTTGACACCACAGAAAAGCAAATCCCCCCAATTAAAAGGTGCAGTGACTGAGTTTGAACCCTCGGAGAGACCTGTGTGTAGGCAGCTACCCATGATGAGTACCTTACATACATTCCCTAGTGACTCATAGCACTATGGGTTACCCTCACACAGCTGTAGCTAAATGCCTTCCAGGAAACATCTTTAAGAAGGGAAGGATTTCTCTTGCTAATGGTTTAGGAGAGTCTACAGGGGCGCCATGGTGGCTCTGTCTGACGTGTACAATAGAGGAAGTGTATGGTGGAGGAACCTGCTTACCTGGTGGCAGGCAAGAATCAGAGAGTCAGAGACGAGGACCAGGCAAAAGCTCCCAGGTCACATCTCCAACCAACCTGCTTCTTCCAGATGTGTCCCATCTCCTAAAGTGGGCACTGCTTCCTAAAGTAACATCGGCACCTACGAACCATGCCCTCAGTGCATTAGCCCACAGGGGACACTCTAAAGACAGATGATAACCTCCAAATGGCAGGAAGTGTTCGCATCATTTAAAAAGTCCCCATCATGTATCAGAAGCTACTGAGGGACAAGAGCTGGAGAGATGGCTCAGAGGTTAAGAGCACTGGTTATTCTTCCAGAGGTCCTGAGTTCAATTCCCAGCAACCACATGATGGCTCACAACCATCTGTAATAAGATCTGGTGCCCTCTTCTGGCCTGCGGCAGAACATTGTGTACATAATAAATAAATCAATGAAAAAGGAGGAGGAAGAGGCAGCAGCAGCTGAGGAGTACCAGGGAGTACCCAAACCCTGTACCAGGCACCTCCTTGCAGGCACAATGCTAGGCATCTCATACATGTCGTTGCACCCAGATCTAATCTGTATCAGTGTACCTTGATATGCAGAAAAGAAACTGAGTCAAGGACCTTGGCTATGTGAGCACCTGCTCAAGCCCATGATGTCCCACCACACTGCCTACCTTGCTAAACAGTTCTCAACAGCAGCCTGAGAAAAAAAGGGGCTCAGCTTTACAGCAATGGCCTCTGCCTCCTACTGATAGGTGGCTCTGCTAAAACTCTATACTCCCAAATACAGCGCCATAGGAATGAAAATGGTGACCCTCCAGAAAGAACTTCTAGGGTGCTAGTGTGAGAAGCAAGGGGCTGATGACTACAGTCTGATGCAATGGTGGGCCCACCTTTCTCTACTCAGGTTTAACAGCGGTGGAGCCCGCTGGTAGGGGAGAGAGTGTACATGTGATCCAGACAGCAGACAGAGAGTCTTGTAGAGGATACTCTAATGTGCCCCTAGAAACTCTACCCTCAGCCTTTCTGCCCTCTGCAGATAGAGTACTTTAAAGCCAAGCCAAGATGGGACTGAAAGGGATATAGGAGGAGCAGAAATACCTGCTGTTACAGTCCCCACACTATGCAGCCAGGGATGACCTTAAACTTCTGATCCTCAAGCTCCCGCCTCCTGAGTGCTGGGTTACAGACATGCATTGCTGCGTGCTGGGAATCAAACTGAGATGCTGGGAATCAAACCTAAGCCTCTGTGCCTGCTGGGTGAGCTCTCTATCAAGTGGGCCACACCCCCACCCCATCATCTATTTTCATTATTTCTAGCACATCCCACAGGAAGAAAGGTCACCTTCCCTAGAAGTGATGGACACCCACTCACCTAAGGGGGTAAGTAATGGATGCTCGAGCTGACTCTGGCCTTGCGAGAGAAGCAGCCTTTCTGAGAACATGATAGAAAGTTCCTAGCCAAATACGGAGACCAGTTGAGCCCAAAGAGGAAACGGGGCATAGGAAAGTTCTGGAACATAAGCCAGGGCAGATTTGCATGTGTCCCTAATCCCAGCCCAGGAAAAGTTGAATAGTTTCTCCACCATTTGAAAATTCGTTGACTTGCTTTTCTATTTTGAATAGAATTTCAAAATCTCCTGACTCATTATGAACTTTTTTTCCCCAACCAGTAAAAACAGAATCTCTTCTTTCCGGCAGCCATCATCAACACTAAATTGAAAAATTGTTCATTTACCACAAGTCGCCACATTGTTCATTAAATTGCACACATGGCAGCATTAACACTGCTCTCGGTGGGAGATAATTGTGACTTTAGTCACAGCGAAATGGCTGTGTGAGGGATTGACAGTGGGGACTGAAGCCTTATTTGGAATAGTGAAAAATTAGACATAACCAAGCATCAGTAATTAGGGGTGTGTGTGTATGTGTGTGTGTGTGTGCGTGTACACACGCACAGGTACCTCACACGCTCACATTCATCTGTAGTCCTGCTTCTTTTCGGCTGAGTGTGTTGTACAGCGCAAAACTCCAGAGAGGACATTGACATCCCAGTCAAACATTTAGGGAAAGGGGACACGGTGAAGTTTTGTAAGCCCCCGGTCTTTGTCACAGACATTCAACGCTTCCGCTTCAGTGAGAAGCAGATCAACATGTTTGCTGGAGGGAACTGGCTCCGCTTTAGTAAGACTTCGTGTTTGGACACTAAGAGTGAAAGGACATATAATTTTCTTTTCAGAAAAAGAAGTCATAATTGTATTTTGAATTTTTAAGCTTTTTTTTTTAAAGTAGTGGGTTTCCATAGTGTTGTGGTTATCCTGTTTGCCTAACACATAAAAAAGGTCCCAGTTTCAAAAATTCCTAGTTTGCAGGTCTGTAGAGGTGACTCAGTGGTTAAGTAGCTTGTCTTGTAAAGGACACAAGTTCTGTTCCAGAACCCACATTGGGCAGCTCACAACCAACTGTAACCCCAGCTCCAGGGAATCTGACCCCCTCTTCTGACCTTCACAGGCAATACATTCATGTGCATACACACGCGCGCGCGCACACACACACACACACACACACACACACACACACACAAGCACACAATTTTACAAAGCAGACATGATTTCTACCTCCTGGCGCAGAACCAAATACAGGATGAAAGCTTTAAGATCTGCTGCTCAGTGACACATTTTGTCCAACAAAACTCCACCTCCTAAAGATCCCCTTCCCTCACCCCCCCCAAAAAAAGCACTACCAAATGGGGACCAAGAGTTCAAACATATGAATCCCTGGTGACATTTCACATTCAAACCGTAATAGTGTTTTTATAAAAGAAAATCAGAAACCATCTCACCTCCTTCACCATGGGAGGTTACAGTATGAATCCACCATTATTAGTGAGCCAGGAAAAAGGTCCCACTGGGCACCAACTCTGCTTCACATTGATTTGGGCTAGCCAGCACCTAGCATTGTGAGCATTGCCATCTGCAAGTCACCCCGCTTACAAACTAAGACAGTACTGTCTCCTTGCAATGAATTAGTTGCCCGTATTTTAGGTGTTGGAGACTTTTACATAAAAATCTGATATATCCTTTCTCTAGGGAAACCTGAGGTTCTAGAAACACAGCATTTCCCACCGCACCAGGGGACCAATGAATGGCATTGAATGGCAGCTGCCTTCGGACAGAGCATACATGCCCTAGAACACATGCTGACGTCCCTGAAAGAATTTAGAAATCAATTTAATGGAGGATATTCTAGCACAAAGCCGTTTATCTGAATTCCATCAAAGGGACTAAGTGAGGGATGCAGTCTGTGACTCAAAAGCACTCTGCTAGCTGTTTAAAATAAAACTACTCCACTTGAGGATACTGAGGACACATGGGGAGTCAGACCAGCCTTGGCTCCTCACACAGGGATTAACTTAGGTGGAAGAAATGAAAACAAGCATGATGATGAGCTGCAGAACACACAGGGTGATGGGGCTAAGCTGAGGGCCAGGGGCTTTCTTGCCAGCAGGTAACAGCGTGGAATGTTCTCGTGTGGATATATGTGGGAACGTGAGACCATTCACCAGTTCATTTCAGAGAACCACAGAGAAATGTGGACTTGGGAATGGTGATGGACTTGCCTGACAAACGTCAGCGGTCACATGAAGATCACCATCTTGGTAGCTCGAGCAGAAGTGTGACTCATGGATGACCAACCTTCAGATTGGTCTTACAGGGTTGGTTTCCAAGAAGATAGGAACATTGGAGATCAATGTTGTGACTCTGACTGAACAGGAAAGGACAGTTGTGAGCCATGGCTGAAAGAGCATTCAGACTACAGAAAAGTCAATTTTCTGGGTCCCAGATGAGAACCAGATTCTTCTGAAAAGGCCAAAGGAACACCTGCCTTCCCGTGGAACACAGCACTAAGCCTGCCATCATCAGTTGGCTTACGGCTTCCCCATGACAGGCCAGGCTCCCAGCTCTTCCCCTCCATCACCATACAAGTATAACACCATCTGCCAGCAGCTGGTGGATGGGAGAACGGGAGAGATCCTGGTCCAAAAGTTCAACATCTCAGTAATAGGGTAATTTATTTCCAGAAGTCACATGTGCACCCTGGGGACCACAGTTTATGATACCAGATTCTATTGTAGAAGTTTGTCAAGAGTCAGAATTTTCATCATGAAAAAAAGTGAAGAAAGGATCACACAGAAGGTGATGTATTCATCAGCTTGATCTTTTACAACGGCCACTCCACAGTGTGAAAATAATTCCAGCCACTGTGCTAACCACATCCAACAGACGGTATAATAACAGTATTTAGATTGCCACAAAGCTGGGGAAAGTTTAAAAACTTAAAAAAAAAAAAAAATACATGTTTCTAAGGGAAAAGTGAGTGAGCTGTGATGGTGAGCAGTGACTGCCTGAGCCACCACGGGAATGGGATGATTGTAAAGGGGCAGAGGTGTTTGAGTGGATGATGGGAAGGGTCTATGTGTGATAGCGTTCACTCAGCTCTGTGCACACTGGAGAGAACAATAAAAACAAACGTGTTTTTGAAGCCAATGATGACTTAAGCAAACAGGTTGGGGTGTTCATAAAAGTTCACGTTCACATCCACTTCTGACGAGAGATATATTTCTGCTTGTGTAAGCACAGCCCCCACACACAATGAAGGGCCACCCCAGGCCCCAGCAGAACCTCCCAGAAGCCACAAGCAGGAGTCAAATCTTCCTGGGTCAGCACCAGAGAATGTTACATGCATGCCAACATCTATCTGAGTGACCCCACACCTCCATCTCCAGGTCTGCACCAGCCAGAGCAACTCAAGAGAGACTCAGTGAAGGGGGTGGGGGGTTCAAAGGCCCAAGAATGAGCCAATCTCCCAGGGTTCCTCTGTCTAGCTGCTCAGGGCCAAGTGGTTTCCCTAACCCATCCTGCACCTTAGACTCTGGCTATCATGTAGCCGAAGGCATAAAGGTCAGAGGTCAAAAAACAGCTAGGTATGTAGGGAAGGACAAGCCACTTTACAGGAAGATGTATACCAGCCACACACATCCACAAATCTGAGGTGCAAACTCTGGGGTGCAGATTAGCTAGTTTCAGCCTTACAATTACTTCCTTGATGATCTTGATAAATCAATGTTTTTAACTCTTAATTTTATTTATGTGTATGTGTGTATGCCACATGTGTGTAGGTGACCTCAGAGGTCAGAAGAGGGTGTTAGATCCCCTGGAACTGGAGTTACAGGTAAGGTGGTAAGCTATTACGTCAGTGCTGGGTACACAACCTGGGTCCCATGGAAAAGCAACAAGTTCTGCTAACACTGAGCCATCTCTCCAGCCCCTTGACTTTTGTTTTGTTTTGTTTTGTTTGGGGGGGAGGATGGGTAAGTACATTTCTAATGCAAATGTCCTCTCTCAGGACCCTGCTGAGAGGGTCGAATTCAGCTCTGGATCTTCTGTGGAGCTCTGCACATCCCTTTCTACTACAAGACCTCAGCCTACCTGTCACTTCATTTGTGTGTTCCCCAGCTTTGAGCTTTATCACTGGACTACATCCACAGGTACAGCTTGACTCTAGTGAGATCTGGGAGTCATTTAGGAAGTTTTCAAATCTAACTGGGGTCATGGGAATGAAGTCCCAAATGTACTAGCAGAAGTACAGGGGTCAGGGGACTCCAGTCACTGCTAAAAGGCGGCAGCCACATTGAGGAATAAAGCCTTGGACCTTGGGGTCTGCTCCAACTCTAGGCTTGGTATCTGGACGGACCAGGTAACAGAGATGTCACCTGACTAGGGACAGAGATAGTGTCTTCACTTGCACAGAAAGACATGGGCAGCACAAAGACTTCCTTCTGAGACATACCCAATTCCACTCTGGAATTCATGAGTATCTCTGTAACTTCTACATGGGCCTCATCAGCTACACACAGGAGTAAACAAGGTCAATACCAAAGCCCCATTAATGCTGCTCTCCTATTCTAATTCCTTATAGGAGATGTACACAGGTCTAGAAGAGTGAATCCAGTTTGAACAGGAATGGAAAATGGCAGGCATTTCCAGTACCAGGAGGTTAAACCTTCTGATCAGGCAAACTTCTTGATTACTAATGGAACTGGCCATCCACCACCCCAGGGATCCGGTGCAGAACCCAGCTGGCTGGATCCACATCACACCAGCTGTGGAGGACTTTTCTCCTGACTGGGAACAATTCACCGTAATGTCTTCAGACAGACCAGTCTTGCCTCTCTTTTTCTGGGGAGGAGGAGGACAAGTACTCTATGTGTCCCTTTTCCAGAAGCGTGTTATTGTTGGTGAGCGTCCATCAAAAAGCCAGAGGTGTGTGATATTTTCCCAACACAATCTACAAGCAGCTCTCGGCATCCCATTCCCAAATACCCTTTCCTCCATGAGGTGTGACCCAAAATTAAAGGCTCCATATTAAATGAGGAGGAGGGTGTGGGCAGTCCCTCCTTGAACAGTCAAGGTAATGGTGATTACAGAGTCATTAATAGAAGATGGTCTTTGCAAGGCTTGAGTGCTTTAGAGCTGAAACAAGACCTTGGGAGCCCTGCTGTTCACACTTCATTCTGCACAGGTGAAGGATGAGAGGGGCCCAAGTACCTTCCTCTGGAAATCAGAAATCCCTGTTTAACACCGAGGCATGTTCCTATGGTGGGAAGGGAGTGAGCAGCTCTCCTAGGCAATCCCTCAATCTCAGCTTCTTGAAACACCTAAGACAGGGACAGGAAAGACAACTCAGCAGTTAAGAGCCGTGACTGCTCTTACAGAGGACTCAGGTTCAATTCTCAGCACCTACATGGCAGCTCATAATTGCCTGTCACTTCAGTTCTAGGGGAATCCAATGCCCCCTTCTGGTGTCCTCAGGTACTCTACACATGTGGTGCACACACATATATGCAGCAAACAATTATAAACAAACAAACAAAAGAACAAAAATAAATCTTAAAAAAAAAAAGAGTCCCAGGTCCTGCCTGTATGAAAGGAGAAGGATGCCAGGAAACACACTGTGCTCTGATCCCTTCTGTGGGAGAGATACCCCTAGCTCCTGCAAATCATTGCATCAGACATGTACAGCTAAGACGATCTTCAGAGCTCTCTCCACCTCACATCTGAGACCTGATGGGCGAGGAAGCCTGGAGCAGAGCAGATGTGTTACTCTCATAGTAATTAACAAAATGGAGGGGAAGATGGCTCACCAGGAGGGAGAGGGCTGTGATGATTGTCCCGATCATACCATTTTGCTGATTTACTGCATTTGGATGGGGGCAGGAACGCAGGCGATTAAAGAGAGCTGGCCTGCTGTTGCCTGTGTTATTACAAACACAAACAATGGAGACCCTAAGCTGATTTGTCAGAACTCAGGCGGGGGTTGGGGGGGGGGGTGTCTCCACATCCCAGCTCTCTTCAGAAGTCACTTCAAGGGTCGGACCCTGAGCCAGCTTGAAGCTCCCACAGAAGGAGGAGCCACCCCACTGAGAATCTTTACTGCCCAGTTTCACAGCCTTTGCAACGAGGCTGAAGTAACTGTCAATCGCCCAACTTCACTGTGCTTTTCACGTCATTTTCAAAAGTCTTGGCTGGCTTAACTATGAATGAGGTAGAAGAGTCTAAAACCAAACTGATTGGAGAGCAGGCAGCCTGCTAGTGGCAACACCACTGAAGAAAGTCACACCCCTCCCCCAGCCACCAATTACCAAGGGTCCCTCAGGGAGGGCGGGGCCTCAGAAATGGGTTCTCCTTCCACAGGTTGGATCTCGTGGAAATCCCACACCTTCCTGGACTCTGGTCACCACCTTTTTGTCACCTCATGAGCTCCCACACATGCATGGAAACATGGCATCTTCCACCTCCTGGGAGCCATCTCCTAACTCTGGGAACTTGCTAAGAACAGGAGTCAGCCTTGAGGCTACACACTTCCTTTCTAGGGATATAATAAGTCCCCATGGCACAGTTAGTGCTATTGGAGCCTGGACTAGAGATTTGCTGAGAAGACAGATTTTCATGTGGAATCACCACACAAAGTGATAAATGTGTGCAGAGAAACACATCAACCTGACTCAACCAGTGGGCATAAATTCATGTATCAAAGCATTGGCTTCTAAACCATATGCAAAAATATTTCGGCAGGGCTGGATTGATGTCCCAGTGGTTAAGAGCACTTGATACTCTTCCAGTTCCCAGCACCCACAGCAGGTGGGTCATGTTGGGTGTGTGTTAATGTGTGTGGTATAAATGGTGCATGTATGTGTGATATGTGTATATGTATATATGTTTATATGTGTATATAGGTATGTAGATGAGTTTGATTGCAAATGTATGCGTGTATATACATGCATACGTGTGTGTGTGTGTGTGTGTGTGTGTGTGTGTGTGTGTGTGTAACTCCAGTTCCAGGGGATCTAATACCTCTGACTTCCATGGCAACTGTATTTTCATGTGCACAGCCAAAACATACATATAATTAAAAATGAAAACAAACCTTTTCAAAAACTGCAGAAAAAATAATTTTACTTGTCAAGTAAAATCAAATAAAAGTTTTAAAGTAATTATGAAGTGATGGGTGTGTGAGTTGCAGGGATCATTTCCCAACATACACAGGCACCCAACCCCATGCACACTTTAAGGACTGGGTTTCTATCAATCATACTTCAAGAAAACAGGGCCACAGAAGAACAAGGGTTAGGAAGCTCTGATGCCCAGATCCCACCCACATAAACCCCTGTGGCTGCTGTGGAATGTTACTTTAACTAGTCAAAGGTGTGTTACATTTGTCTATGCTGCAGAACATGACTTTAACTGTGTAAAGGTGTGTTACTTTTAACTATGTAATGATGTGTTGCATCTGTTTCACCTTGCCTGCCTAAGGCACCTGATTGGTCTAAGAAAGAGCTGAATGGCCAATAGCTAGGCAGAAGAGGGATAGGTGAGGCTGGCAGGCAGAGAGGATAAAGAGGAGAAATCTAAGCTCAAGAAGAGAGGAAGGAGCGAGAGAGAAGAGAAAACAAGGGAGAGTCCCAGGGCAAGAAGCCAGGCAAATGCCAGCAGACATAGAGAAGCAGTACAAGTAAGATACACAGAAGTAAGAAAGGTAATAAAGCCCCAGGCAAAAAGGAGATAAAGAGAAACAGGTTAGTTGAAGTTAAAAGAGCTAGCCAGAAACGTGCCTAAGCTAGGCCGAGCGTTCAACACTAAGTCTCTGTGTCATGATCTGGGAGCTGGGTGGTGGCCCCACAGAAGAAGCCTGGTGTAGGCAGTACCTGCAACCACAGAGGAAAAGTTATGCTCACAGTTTCAAATAACTGAAACGGTAGAAACTCGTTCATGACCTTTGACGCAAGTGAGCTCCAGTGTCTGTGAGCATGCTGTTGGACAAGATGTGTCCGCCTAGGGGCCAACTGCTTTCGCACAGGGTCAGAGTTGAGCAGCTCAATGGAGATGCTGCATTCCCCAAGCCAGGCCTTGTGCTGGGAACCTCTGGAGAAAAAAATGCTAAGAGAGACCTGGATATGATGTGTCTTCACTATATATATAATCTCCCAGAGAGCTCTTGGGCCTTAGGCATATAGCCTGCTGTTCAAGTCAGTGTAAACTCAACAGGAATTTGTGGATTCTAGCATCCCAGGTCCAGGTGAAGCACAGTCCATCCAGGGACAGACCCACATCTGGGTTGTGGATATTTCTTTGGACACTGCTGCTGTTCCACCTCATTGGTGTGACACAGACACATCAGAGGGTTATAATTTAGGTTAGTGTGAGAGGGAGAAGCTAGGGGTGGGGTTCAGCTGGTAAAGCGCTTGACACACACATCACGAAGACCTCAATTCTGATCCCCAGCACTCACATTTATAAAGCTGGGCACGACAGTGCACATTGCTAAGTCCCATCTCTGAGGCACAGAGACAGGAGGACCATTGAGACTCATTGGCCACTCAGTCTAGCCATATTGGTGAGCTCCAGGTCTCAGTGAGAGATCCTGCTTCAAAAACTAAGGAAGAGAACAATTGAGGAAGACAGCAGACATCAACCTCCGGCCACTACAAGCACGCATGTTTACAAACACACATAGAGGGGAGTGGGGAGACAGTGGGTACAGCTGAGAAGACAGGTCGCCCTAGGTGGCTTCACAGCCTAGGCTGCTATTCAGAGGATACATGAGCAAGAAAAGCTGTCTTGCTTGGCAGAGGGTGGATGAGACAGGGGGTAGCACAGACTTCCTCTAAAGCAGGCAGAAGCCATCAGGCCCCAATGAGCCTCAGAGATGCCAACTCTGCCACTGATTTTCAAAAGACACCAGAAGTCCAATTGTATGCCAGTTCTCTTGATTTGGAAATATTGACACTCCTGTTCAAAAAGCAATAGAGGCTGTCTACACTTGGCCTAGCACCCTGTGCCCACCGGCAAAATCTGACCTACCGCTGGCATGTTGTTCTCACCAGCCTGGGCAGTTCCAAGTTCCAGAGTAATCAACGTCACAGCATCCTTCCATCCAGCATTTATTACTGACCGGAAGCTTCACGCATCCTCAGGCTCCATCCTCAGCAAGGTTAAAATGCTCAGGCTCCCTTCAAGAGTGCTGGCACATACACTGCCTGGTCACAAATGATTCACCACCAGCTCCAGAAACAAGAGAGAAATAAGCCAAGCACAGGAGCAGAAGAACCCGGAGGGAGGCCCTGAGATTACCCATGTGAACTCTACCAAAGAAGTGAAACACTAGTATAGATCCCCTATCACATCGTCACCTGCTGATGCAAATGTCATCCGTGACATCCTCACTGCCAGATCCAACCATTTTAGGGCATGGACACCCAGTGTTTTAATGCACCAAAGCCCCAACAGGAAGAGAACAGTCCTTCCTATCTGGAGCTCAGACACAGTGCCCTGGCTGGGAGCGTAATTGAGCTGGAGTAAAAATGATGGCAAAAGGATTATGCAGTTGGCTCACACCTCGCTGCTCCTCACATGATGTACCAGTCAGAACTCTTCTAACCACAAGTGAGGCAAAGTTATTAGCTTAAATTTACAGTGTACTGGTTCCGGTAGGTAAACAGCTTCATGGTAAAGCTGTAACTTCAGGCACGGCTGGATCAAGCCTTATACAAGGCCTCTCTCAAAGTTCCCAGCAGCCTCAGCTTGCATTGTTTTGTTTTGTTTTGTTTTGTTTTGTTTTGTTTTGTTTTGTTTTGTTTTGTTTTGAAGATGGGGCTTCATATAATTGAGACTGGCCTCTAACTCACTACGTAGCCAAGGATGATCTTGATTTCTTATCTTTCCCCATCCCTACCTCCCAATTACAAGCATGCACTACCACGAACTAGTTCATTGGTGCTGGGAATCACACTTGGGATTTTGTGCATGCTAAGCACTCTACAACAGAGCTACAGCCCCAACTGTGACTTCATCATCTTTACTGCTACTGGTCTTCACAAAAATGTGACCTTATCGCCTAAATTTAGAGTCTCCAGCAAAAGAACAAGCCTGTGTCTCCTCCCTCTGCTAGGACTGGATCCAATGCCAACCTCTGACTCACTGTGGTCAGGGCACATGGAGATGGTCCACTGCTTTCCTCCAGCATCCCCTGAGCCTGACCTCACCATGCAGTCTGCTAATGGGGAATGGCTCCCCAAAAGGAAATAAGATGCTGTGACGGGAAGCTGAGGTGGAGGCTGAACGTCCAGATGAGATCAGTGTCCTTAACAGGGAAAACAAAGCCCAGAACAAGCCTAATAGTTAGGAAGCAGCAAGCTCCCAAGCCACACAAAGCAAAGCGCAGGCAGGAAACTATGAACCCTGCCCTGGAGCGGAAACAGAGGGGAGAATGAGAATGAATCCAGAACCTAAGCATGTTCGGAGGGCAATGCTGTGAGCAAGAAAATTGCAAAGTACCTGACAATGCCTAAATCCTACACACAGCGGGAACACATTTTACATCAGAGATACAGGAAAATGAGCAGAGGAAGAAGGGCCATCCTTTGGCTCAGCAAAGAAACATCCCAAATGTATAAGACAGGAAAGGGCATGAGACATCCCTTTTTCTGCCTCCTTGGAGAAGCTGGGATGGCCATGGGTCAGAACAGCAGGTGCAGAAACCTGCTAACAGCCTGATGCTACCTGTTAAATGTGCACACAGCTGGGAGCCAAAGCATCATCAGCAGGCTCCCAATAGAGCTGTCCATGTTGACAACCAACCCATAGGGTGTCACAATGTAGGCCTGGCTGGCCTGGAACTAACTATGTAGTCCAGGCTAGCTCAAACTCAGTGATCAGCGTGCCTCTGCCCCTTCCCAATCCCAAGTGCTGGGATTAAATGCATACACCACCACGCCTGGGATCCAACAATCCTTTTCTAAAAGCTGACTCCCCAATGTCTGCACTGGCACCGAGGTAAGTGGTTTGTCCTCCAAGAGCACCACAGTAAGCCACTCCAGCGTCCCCATAGTAACTGCTCTTTGTAACATACACTCAACCAGGTATAAAACCGAAACTATGCAGAGAGACCACTAGAGTGGAGAATCTGTGTTATAGACTGCCTCCCTTTCTAGAAGTTTCTCCATGGCAACCAAGACCACATGTATCTACAAAGTTCAACAGACAAAACTGAAGCCTTAAGACCATCTTTATCAAACGACTTTTACTGCCCATTCCAGAAAATTCCTACTAGGAACATGAGGCTGAGAATAGCAAAGATTCTCATTCGTTGCTTCAAGAAACTGCTCCAAATTAGTTTGCTTCAACGGGTAGTTTCTCAGCTGGGCTATACACACATTTTTTTTTAAAGACTGTATCAAGAGTCACTTCGGTCTCCCGTCTTGGCCATGTCTAGCTGACCCTCACATTGAAGAATCAGCCTTAAGACCACTTGGGTTCAGACCTTTAAACTCTCAACAGACCTCTTGACATGTGTCCTCTGACACCACGCTGAGGCTCAGGAAGTCCTGTTCTTTATTGTAAAATGTAACAGTTAGCTTTGCTTAATTAAGAAACTGTGCTCTGGCCATTGAGAGATGAACAGCTTTGCCTTACAGCATCTCCATCTTGTCTCTTCCCTGAAAAAGGCACAGGAGGACACAGCCACATCATATTATGGCAGTATCTCATAGCCCAGTTCCTGTCTCTCTTGGAAGCTCCTTGTTTGGCCTCTGGGAACATCATCTCCTCCATTGTTCCATCATCCTAGAGACAGCAGCTGTCAGCTATGTGGCTAATCCTTGAGCTTCTTCACCTTCTGGGTTCCACCATCTGCTCTTCCATCATTTCAAAACTAATGTATGGGAGGAGATGGTTCAGTGGTCAAGAGTGCTTACTGCTCTTGCAGAGGACTCAAATCAGGTTCTCAGCATCCTACATGGACATCCCACAACTATCTGTAACTGCCATTCCTGGGGGATCTGACACCTTCTTCTGATCTTGAAGGGGTACCTGCCTGCATATGGTGCATATACACATGAAACAAAATGAATTTTCAATTTAAAAAGCTGCCGGGGGAGAAGGATTGGTGCACACCTTTAATCCCAGCACTCAGGAGGCAGAAGCAGGTGCATCTCTGTGACTTCAAGGCCAGCCTGGTCTACAGAGCAAGTTCCTGGATAACCAGAGCTACACAGAGAAACCCTGTCTCAACCCTCCCACCCCACCAACCACAAATGGGGCTTGGGATGGCTCTGTGGTTAGGAGTACTCACTGCTCTTGCAGAGGATTTGGGTTTGATTCCAAGCACCCACATGGAAGTTCACAACCACCCATAGCATCAGTTCCATGGGATCCAACACCCTCTTTTGACCTCCAGGAGCACCAGACAGATAACACGGTACACAGCATACACGTAGGCAAAACACACATAAAACAGATACATCTAATTCTTTTTTTTTTTATTTTAAACACACACACAAACCAGATCGACAGTGTTCTCATTCCAAGCTGTACCCAAATTACAATAAATGCAAACTGTTAGGACGCCGGTTAGAATGTAGAGCTTTTCAGGATGTCACACCCAGGCACAGCCTGGAGATGGCAACTGGCTAAAATAAAACTGTGGGAAAATATCTACCGTTCTAACATCAATTTTTAAAACTTGAGTGTTTATACTAACGCAAGAATACGTTTCTAAGTAAGAGGTAAAACTGGGCAAAGGGTACAAAACATACTTCTAAAAGGATCTGTTTATCCAGAATGCATAGTAATGCTAAATATCTATGCAGTTAACAGCAAAAACTCAGACTTCCTAGGAAAAAACATTAAAATCTGAGTTATAGTTAGAAGTGGAAAAAAAAAAAAAAAAAACCACTTCTCTTGGTGTAGAAAAAGCTATACAATACCATGAACCGCCCAGCCTACCTGACACTTACAGAGTATGCCACCCAGAAACAGCAATGGCATCCTTGTTAAGAGCACAATGAGGATTTAGCAAGATAGACCCTATTTTAAAGCAATTAGGAAAGGCCAGGGAAGCTGGGCTGTACTTGTAACTCCAGAACTCTAGAT
This sequence comes from Onychomys torridus, assembly GCF_903995425.1. Classification (NCBI taxonomy): domain Eukaryota; kingdom Metazoa; phylum Chordata; class Mammalia; order Rodentia; family Cricetidae; genus Onychomys; species Onychomys torridus. The sequence continues at coordinate 24,817,601 of NC_050464.1, read as the reverse complement.
ACTACAGAGGAAGAATTGGGAGTTCAAGCCCAACCTGGCTACACAGTGAGAGCCTATCATAAAAGAACTCCTTAAATGTACACATTCATTAACAAAGTATACTATCTGAGCAATGTGGGACAAACCAGAAGTTTGTAGCAGAAAAGAATCTGGTCCTAGCTAGTCAGGAGAAAGAGGCAGGTGGATGGCAAGCTCAAGGTCAGCTCGGGCAACTTGGTGAGGTTCTACCTCAAAAACAAAGAGACGGAAAGAGCTTGGAGATGCAACAAGGCTTCATGGGAGGGTGTCTGCACAGAATGAGTAACCCCCCCCCATGTTCAATATGTAAAACACAACCAAACAGGAAGGTGGCCAGGAGCCCTCCAACATTTCGGTAGAAACTACAGCCACCTACATATGAGTCAAAAGCAAGTCACAGTGGGCATCTGCAAAATAAGCACAAACTGCAAGCAATAAAATTATAACAAAGTCTGAGAGACATAGCTAAAACAGTGCCTACAGGAGATCGTGGGGGTTTGTACAGAAAAAGGAAAAAAAAAATCTCAAATTATGTAAGTGTGCATATGAAGGAACTAAGAGGAGAAAATTCAACACAAAGCCAGAAAAAGAAAACAATATTTGAACAGGAATCAGTTAAAAAGAAGACAAATGGAAAATAGTGATAATAAAGAAAACTCAGTAGAAAGAGAAAGCTGGCTCTTTGGAAAGACAGACAGGATCCATAAACTCCAGACAGGCTGACCAAGAAAAAGGAGAATAGAAACATATTGTAAATGGCAGGCATGAAATGGGTCCTGTCACCAAGGTCTGGAAGGCAGGAAAAGGCTCAGGAGAGCTCAGACAGCCGATTCCTGTCTACTTGACAATTTAGATGATGCAGAACAAACTGTCACCAGTCGCTAACTACCAAAGTTCATCTTCACTCATTATAAAATAGACCCTTGGAACCATCCTAGAATGATCAAAGAAATTTAATTTACAATTTTTAGAGCTTGTGGGGAAAGAAAATAAAAGTCAAACCCAGATGGCTTCGCCAGACTAACCAAACATTTAAAGAATGATGAACTCCAAATGCAAACAGTGGTGAGTGGTGAACGCCTCGCCTCACTTCAGGAAGCAAGCTTTACTTGGGTACCAAAAGCAAACGCAGACCTGCAGAACAGAGTTAGTAAAGTGCCTGTCTTGGCAGCCCAGGGCCTGAGTTCAATCTCAGAACTCATGTTTTAAAAAAAAAAAAAAAGAGCCTAGCCTGGCAGTGCGTGCTTGTGACCCAGCACTGAGAAACTAGAGCTACTGGCCAGCCAGCCTAGTCTGCTGGGTAAGTTCCCAGGCTAGTGAGAGATCCTGTTTCAGAAAACAAGGTGGCCTCTGTGTGCACTCACACATATGTACCAGCTCATTCTCTCTCATTCTCTCTCTCTCTCTCTCTCTCTCTCTCTCTCTCTCTCTCTCTCTCTCTCTCTCTCTCAAGCATGCACATGCACACACATGAAACAAAGAAAATAATATCTGTCCTGAAACAAGACACAAGTGCCTCTATACATCAGCAGATTAAGTAGAGCAATATATAAGTCATGTAACAGCATGTGTCATTTGGGTTTCTAAAGGACTACTCATTAGGTTAATATTTGAAGACAAGTTAATGGAGTCCACCATATCCAGAGAAGAACTTGGAAAAACCAATTAATCCAACAATTGGACCTGATGATGTTGAGTGTCTTGTATCATGAAGTCTCTTAGCTAGATGATGCTGAGTACCTTGTATCCTGTAGCCTCTTAGCTAGATTATGTTGAATACCTTATATCATGGAGCCTCTTATCTAGATGATGCTGAGTGCCTTGTATCATAAAGTCTCTTAGCTAGATGATGCTGAGCACCTTGTATCATAAAGTCTCTTAGCTAGATGATGCTGAGTACCTTGTATCATAAAGTCTCTTAGCTAGATGATGCTGAGTACCTTGTATCATAAAGTCTTTTAGCTAGATGATGCTGAGTACCATATATCATGGAGCCTCTTAGCTAGATGATGCTGAGTACCTTGTATCATAAAGTCTCTTAGCTAGATGATGCTGAGTACCTTGTATCATAAAGTCTCTTAGCTAGATGATGCTGAGTACCTTGTATCATAAAGTCTCTTAGCTAGATGATGCTGAGTACCATATATCATGGAGCCTCTTAGCTAATCGGGGAGGCACAGAATATTCTCATCTCCACAAAAAGCATCTACAAGAATCTAGAGCTAGCATCAGATTTAATGGCATGAAACCGAGCACCCAACCTTGGGGACAGGGCAGGGAAGGACTGCTCTAACTTAATGTCACTTTAGAGGTCGTAGCCAGGGCAGCAGGTGAGAAAGGAGTACAATGGTAAGGAGTAAAGACTGAAATGTCAACGGCAAAGGAATTCACAGATTAGCCAGGGACAACATTCCCAAATGACTACCAGAAAATTCAACTAAAAGTGAGCTTAACGGGGTTCGAGAGATGGCTCAGCGGCTAAGAGCACTGGCTGCTCTTGTGAGGACCCAGGTTTGGTTCCCAGCTCCCACAACCATCTGTAACTCCAGTTCCAGGGAATCTCAAGCACTCTTCTGGCCTCCATGGGTACTGTACCCACATGGTGTACATACATACAATCATTCATTTACATGAAAAGTATTTATAAAAAGAAGAGAAACAACAATCTTACAATAAATTACACTGGAGTAATGCATCATTACTATAGAAAAAGTATAAATCTTGATCCATTTTGCACCAAACACAAACCAATAACCAAACATGAGTCATAAACCTCAGAGTGACCAATAAGCACAAAACTTCCAAAACAGGGCTTCTAGATACTCCAACAAAAGGAATGCTCTCAAAGAAGAGGAGTAGAAGGTTTCAAAATAAAAAGGGTAATCCACTCTCCCATGAGTACGTTAAACAAGATGCCGAAGGAAAGTTAAAAAAAAAAAAAAAAAAAACAAACTATTTTCAAATCATACGTATGAAAAAAAGTATGGTACACAAACAGTACCCAGGAAGATGGCCCAAATTAGTTCCCTGTTTTAAAACAGTGAAAGGTTTGAACAGACATTTTTGCGGAGATGGTCTACAGATGGTAAATGACCACACTAAGGCCTGTGCCACCCCATTAGTGATTAGGGAAGAGAAAATTAAACCACCACAAGGGGCTATTATACCCATGTTAAACCCCACATGGTAAAATTCCAGGGTGCAGACAACAAGTGTTGGCAGGCACACAGATCAGCAGGAGTTGCCAAATGGTCCCACCGTTTGCAAAACAGTTTGGCGGTCCCTTTAATGTCAAACACATTTCCCATATGTCCTAGTTAGCATTAATTGTCAACTTAACGCAGCCCAGAGTCATTTAAAAAGAAAGCCTCTATTGATAAATTGTCTAGATCAGACTGGTCTGTGGGCATGTCTGTGGGGATATCTTGATTATTAATTCACGTGGGAAAGTCCACTGTGGGCAGCACCATTCCTAGGCAGGTGGGCCTGAGCCATTTAAGGATGCTAGCTGAGCCTGAGTGAACCAGCCGGTGTTGTTCCTCTACATAATCCACAATCCTATCCCTAAGTATTTACTTAGAGAGAAAAGAAAAAGTATATTCATGCCAAAACCATACAGTGGCTTCGGGAGAAATAGCTGAGACATCCATCATCTCTGGGAGGGCTAAGCAAAATCTTGAGACAGCCCACTCATAAGTGTGAAGACCCACACTCACGTTCAGCCACCTGGAGAAATACTAAGAGCATTGTTGTACTGGGGTGGGGAGGGGAGGGGTGGTAAATAAGTGGGGCTCTGTAGATAACACAAAGTAGGACTCCCATCTTCTAAAAAGAAAAATGATCAGGACAGAGTGGACCTCCCCAGGGGCAAGGGGTGGGGCCTGGTATCACATACCTGAAGAAGGTGGAAAGATTCTATATTTTGCTTATGATATGGTCATTAGATTATATGCATTTATCAAAATTTATCCATAAGGAAGTGCATTTTAAGGCTAAAAAGATGGCTCAATTTATTAAGCACTTGCCCTGAGAGCACAAGAACCTGGGCTTGGCTCACCAGCACACCCATGAAAAGCTGGGCACAGCAGGGCATGTCTCTCTAATCCTGGTGATGGGAAAACAGGAGGGCCCTAGAGGTTCCCTGACCAATCAATCTAGTCAAATCACTGAGCTCCAGAATCAATGAGAAACCTTGTGTCAAAAACCAGGGTGGACAGTGATTGAGGAAAATACTCCATGACAACCTCTGGCTTTCACAAATTATGTGCATACATGTGAATGAATGCACAGGTCCATATACAAGTTCACACATGATATGTGAGTTTTATTCCATTCAAACTATGTTTCAGTTCCTTCCAAATACCACACAATTGTAGTGGGCAGCCGGAGCTCTGCATTGTACATTAACAATTCCACTCCATGATGGTTCTCCTCAGTGACTTTGCCTCCTGCTTCTCAGCCTTCAGCCTGTTTTAAACACACTTCACCACCTGAGGTGGGGCTGGAGAGATGGTTCAGTGGTTTATAAGCACTGGTTGCTCTTCTGGAGGACCTGCGCTCAATTCCCAGCATCCATATGGCAGCTCACAACTGTCTATAACTCTAGTTCCAAGGGATTTGACACTCTCACACAGACATATATAAAGGCAAAATATCAACAAATAAATCATTTGAAAAAGCACAAACTAGGTGATCTAAACACAGAAGTAATTTTTAATTAATTAATTAATTAATTAATTAATTAATTAATAGAACCTCCCAGGTGGATCTGTTCAAGTACATTGGGGCTCATGTCCCGGCATGTTGACTTTAATATGTAAGCGAGGCTGAGACCATGACTCTAACGATGATGATTCTCTGGTATTTCTGGTTCTGCCAACTTCCCCCAAAAGCAAACTTCACAAACTCCAGCGCCCACCTGCATTTTTCCGAAGTGAGTTCTAACCGTCCCCACTGGAGTTTCAACAGTTGCTAGGGACGAGGTTTCTGGCGTATTGAAAAATCTTGACATTTGAAAGTTGAGCACTTACATCATTCCTTTGAATGTATCTATTGGAATATAAATAACAGACACCCACCACCACCCATTATAAAATCAAGGAGAAAGTCTTCACTAACAATCAGAAATATTGCATTGTTCCATTTCCCCAAAAAATGCTTAGGAGCCTTCTCCCTCACAGTTTTACCTTCGCCCAAAAGATGCTTCTAACCTTGACAGTCAAGCATCCGTCATCCTATTATTGTGTCTTCCGAAAAGAAAAACCTATGCTTGCATATCCAACCCAAGCTTCTGAAAGCTGTTTCTCACTGTAGGCTTCTCTTTATTCAAAAACCTCATTAAGGGGCTGGAAGGATGGCTCAAGGGTTAAGAGCACTGGCTGCTCTTGCAGAGGACCTGGGTTCTACTCCCAGCACCCACATGGGTGGCTCATAACCACCTGCAACCTTAGTTCCAGGGGTTCACATGCCTTTTTCTAGCCTCCACGGGCATTGTATACATTGTGTACAGATTAAGTTTGCAGACAAACTCATACACATTAAAATGAAAAATACATAAACTGTTTAATCTTTTCAGTAAGTTGACATGGGAAGGGAGATCACAGTGCAATTCAAACCACAAATATAATACAATTTAATAAAGAGTAAATAGGCCAAAAAAAAAGGGAAGTGGCTTCTCCATTGCCTACAGCCATGTAACTAATCTGTGTAAGTAAAATAGATCATGAAGAAAATGCCAGAAGTTCCTTGAAATTAATAGGAAAGCAGTGAGATATGAGTAAGCTTAGGAGGCCTGCTCCTCCTCAAATCTGTAGACAGTCAATGATTGCTGGGGAATGAGATTTTCTTCAGTGGTGTGGACACTGGTAAGCTGCCTACGTTCCAGTGAATAATCCCTCACCCATGTGCTGAAAGCAACCCTAATAAAATTCAAACTGTGGTGGTTTGAATAGGAGCGGCCCCCACAGACTCATGTGTTTGAATGTTTGGCCCGTAGGGTGAGGCACTATTAGGTGTGGCCTTGTTGAAGTAGGTGAGGCCTTGTTGGAGGAAGTGTGTATCACTGTGGGGGCGGGCTTTGAGGTCTCCTATGTTCAAGCTACACTCAGAGTGGTACTCAGTTGCCTCTGCTTCCTGCAGATTAAAGTGTAGAACTCTCAGTTCCTTCTCCAGCACCATGTCTGCCTGCATGCTGCCATGCTCCCTGCCATGATAACGGACTAAGCCTCTGAAACTGTAAGCCAGCCCCAGTTAAATCTTTTCCTTTGTAAGAGTTGCCATGGTCATGGTGTCTCTTCACAGCAATAGAAACCTTGACTAAGACAGTTAGCAAGAAAAGGCATGAAAGTAGAAAGGGGACAGAAGAGAGACAAGATGGAAAGCTAAAAATGATCAATGGGACAAGAGCAGGCAACAGAGAATAAACATAATCAAAATACATTGTCTTAGTTAGGGTTACTATTGCTGTGATGAAACACCATGACCAAAAAAGCAACCTGGGAGGAAAGGGTTTATTATGCTTACACTTCAGCATTGCTGTTCATCACTGAAGGAAGTCAGGACAGGAACTCAAACAGGCAGGGTCCTGGAGGCAGGAGCTGATGCAGAGGCCATGGAGGGGTGCTGCTTACTGGCTTGCTCCCCATGGCTTGCTCAGCCCACCTTCTTATAGAACCAAGGACCAGCAGCCCAGGGATGGTACCACCAACCATGGGCTGGGCCCTCCCCCACTGATCACTAATTGAGAAAATGCCTTACAGCTGGATCTCAAAGAGGCATTTCCTCAATTGAGACTCCTCCTTCCTCTCTGATGACTCTAGCTTGTGTCAAGTTGACACACAAGCCACCCAGTACATATAATATATACATGTATGAAATTAAAAAGAAACTATGTATATCAAAAGGAATTTTGCTTCGTCTGCACAGAGCCAGGGGCAGGAATTGAACCATGTACTCAGGACTCAAGAGCTCAGGGTACGCTGGTCTGTGTTGACTTCCCCTCTTTCTGAAAGAGATTAGATACGGAAAACCATGCCTTAACAGGGCACACAGCAACCCACACCCAGGGATCATGCAATGAACAAAGGGAAGACATGCTGTCCCTAACAGGTGGTCCTGTATAGACTGCTGACCTCCCCAACCTGGAGATGAATGCCCTTTACAGAAGGACCAATGTGGAATGGAAGGCCAGCCAGTGTGCTCATAAATCTACAACAGCCGGAAAACACACATTTCTTGGACCCACTCCTTACCCCCAAACACACTGACAGCAAGTCACCGGTCAATCCAAAATCACACCTCTGACGTAACAGAGCTCAAAGAGATCCAGCAAGAGTCTGCCTATTGCTGGCCTGACCCTGCACAGGTCCCCTTACCCTGTTGGTTATCCGTTTTGCATCCCTTTCACTCACAAGGGCCTTTAAATTATAAAAGAGTAACTGAGGTTGAGGAGAAGGCTCAGTGGGTAAAAGCTTGAGCAAGCCTGCTGACCTCAGTTCAGTCCCCAGAACCTATGTAAAAAGTAGGATGCTATGGTAAGTAAGCATCAGTAACCCTCAGCCTTCCTACAATGAGAGGGGAGGCAGAGACCTAAGAACCACTCAGAAGCCTAGGGGTCAGTTATCATGGAGTATGCTGTGGTGGAGGAATTGACAAGAGAGACCCTGCCTCAAAACAAGATGGAAGACAAAGACAGATGGAAAATTGTCCTCTGACTACTACAGGCACCATGGCATGTGCATGCACACTACACAGTCATGCACAAATAAATAACAGCATCCTCTTCCTATCCAAAGTTGTGAGGTAACCCCACACACTCTAAATGGCAAAATGATCTACAGTACTGAAGAAGGGCCTGCCAAGCCATTCTGGGAAAACTAAGAGATCATCACCATGACCTTTGGCCCCACTGTGTACTGCAAGCTTTTTACAAAGTTTGAGGATTAGGCTATCCATAACACCAATGTGTCTTCCAAACCGCTTTTCCTCCTCATTTTGACATTACATTTATCTGAACTGCAGGCAAAACCCAGCCCCCTAATGCGTACTACCTAATTAGAGAAATCAAGCGAGACATGTTCATGGAACAGATACACAGAATTCAGCACGATGAGGCAGGCTTCTTTGTAAACTGCATTTGAAAGTCTGTATGTCAAAACTGCTCCCCCCACCACTACACCCCCTTGTTGACACAGTCCCACCCAGAATGTTAATCACATTACTCAAACTTCTCTCTCTCTCCCCAAGAATTCTCTGTAGCTCCACAGATCCCGCGTCTTGGAACGCTGAATGCCTGTAAAACAAGCGATTGTGTGTTTTGATGCTTGCTTTTAAGGGAGCATAATGCAAATATTTATTCACCACAGTAATTTGCATTGTGCATGTAGTTTCCACATCTAATTAAGGACTTGGAAAAATTACAGTCGTTGGAAACAAAAGCTTACATTGCATTTAAATACACATTCAAAGGATGGAGTAATTTCTCCCTGAGATTCCAGACTGGGACTCACCACTGAGGCTGAAACATGGAATCTCTTGGAAGTTTAAAAGCCAGTGAAGAGGCTGAATGTTTGGGTTGGAAACTGTTGAGGCATAAGAAATGAATGTTGCTGTCCTGTTGGTCACTGGCATCCGTTCCCTCTGATGCTGACAGCATCCCCTCTGTGTTCCTGTGGGAGTCTTAGAGCTCTGCTCTAGCCTAACCATCAGCCCCTGCTGCCTTCACCCACCACATCTCACTGAGTGTGGTCCATGCCTCACAGAGCCCTCACAGAGCAAAAACTTGGGCTGAGACTCAGATGGAACCTTTAAGTAAAAAAAGCTTTCTGTTTTCCTGATTTGAGGGTAAGGAGATGAAACTCTGAACTAGGGCATCCTTTTGTCCAAAGGATGGACAGATGGATAGTGGTCTTCATAGGACCAAAGGGAATGATCAAAGACCTGCTGGGTTCCTCAGGTCTCACTGAAGCCCCCAGGTCAAGCCTTGCCTGAGAATGAGTCTTGTTCCCAACATCTCAGCTATATGAACTGAAGAGGGTCCTACTGGGCTCTTTCAAACATGAAACTAAGTCCTCTCAAGCTGATCCACCTAGCTGTGGACTCATCTGATATACTCTTGGCTACTGTGGCCTTTCAATAAGTTCAGATTTTTCTATAGTTCTTACCAAAATATTGTTAGGAGGGGAAAAAAGTGTCTGCTTAATCAATAAAGCCAGACAGAATTCTTCCACCCAATTCATCATTCTAGAGGGTTCCTTCACACGTTGCGTCAGATTCTGGAGGTGTACACAGTTGAAGATCTGCAAAGATCCCTTTGAGGTGACATCCCCTAATGCTAAGCCAGGGCAGCAATATTGACTCCTTTAGGTTCATAAAACACCTAACACTTCTTCCCCGAGGCTTCTAGGTTATGAGGAATGCTTCAAAGGCCTAGGCATGAAACAGCCGCATGAAAACCACCACAGACTGAGTGATCTCTACCAAACCAGGCCCAAGTAAGAGCCCTTGAATCTCCTCCCATAATCCTCTTGGGAAGCAAAATGTAACAGGAGACAGTCACCATATGTTTCATGACAGTAGGAGGCTTCTGGATCTGAAATGTCTTCCTTTTTATTAGCATATATCAACTACACATGATGGATTTCATTAGACATTTCTAAGTTACAGACTTAGATCATCTCCACACCCTCCATTCCCATTCTCCTCCTCCACTGCTCCCTTTTCTCTTCCTACCTGGTCCTTCTTAGACTTTTATACCTCCTCTGCTCCCCCCATCTACCCCCACATATATACCTTTATTTTGGTGAGGCAATCAGTTTCCTGAGGGTTGCTTACCTGAATGGGTGTAACAGGTTATTAACAGGAGCACAGGCTCTTACCAATGGTTACACTACTGAAGAAAATGTCTCTCCCTCAGCAACCATCAGCTGCTTATGGATCCTCAGGAAAGGGAGGGGCCTCATGAACTCCCCACCCCAGCTCTGATTAACACCCTATAGGTCCTGGATTGGGGATAAACTCATAAGCCCTTCTCCTTACCATGACAGGATGTTGACAGGCCCACTCTTGCTGAGGTCTTGCATGGCTGACTATCACAATTGCTGTAAGATCAGGAGTGTAATATCGATGGCCCCCAAGACTAGCATGTTGAAAGCTGGGTCTCCAGTGTGGTAAGAGTAAGACGTAGAGACTTTGTGGGTGGGGGCAGTAACTGAATCATAAGGGCTTTGAACTCATGAGGAGATAAAGCCATTGGTGGGGTCGTAGCTGAACGGGAAGGGATAGAAACTATAGGAGCCTTGGAATATTTGGAGAGAGAGGGATGTGCCCTTGAAATGTGTATCTTGTCTCTGTTCCCTTCCTTTCCATCTGCCTCTTGTCCACCACCAGATGAACCCCTTTTTCCCAAGTGCATGTTCTCTGCCAGAGCCAGGTAGAGCCACAGACCAAACCCTGAAACCACAGTCACAGCGAGAGCTTCTCTTCCCTACGTGGATTCTCTCAGGCATGTTGTCAGAGCAACAGAGAGCTAACTTGTGTCAATAATCCATTTGAACCAGAAGAACTCTCCTGTGGTCTCAACACTGGCACAGGGAGGAGCCAGGGCCCCTCCCTCGAGCTCAGGCCAGGATCCTGTGAGTGAGACACTCAGATAGTGCTCAAGTCTGAACTTTGGTCTGGTGGATCCTCATGAGCTGCTGCCTCGGCTGAACTGAAGGCCAAGCACGAAGACTGGCCCTGCAGGAAGTCAGCCTCTACTATTAATGCAACAATACCGTGTCTGTCGGTTTGGAGCAATCCTTCTCTATGGTGGAAGGTCCAGGCTCAGGGTCACAAGTCACCAGAGGTCCTGGGATTCAGGTCAGAATAAGAGCACACTGTGGCTAGGCGTTTCCAATAACAGACAGTTTCCAATTGCTCCCAGTGTCCAGAAATCTGCACAACCTAATGTGGTGCCTTCCGCCATGGTGGTCATCTGATTATAAGCTTGGCCTATAGTAAGCAAGGCCAACTGATAGCAAAGGGAGTTTAGAAAGGTCTTTAGGGGATGCAGGATGACAGCCTCCTTTACACATGAGGAAGCCATTTTTCTCTACTTGTGTTACACAGCCTCACCAACATGAGGACTACCCGTGCCTCAGTTTCCCTCACTTACTGGTAACCTCTTGAGAGGTGATTTCACCATCATATCTAATCACAGCCTGCTTTGCTGTGTTCACAGGTAGTCCTCAAAAATAATCTGGGATTTCAACGAGAGTCTCTATTTGAGATAAAACCTAGAGCCAAGCATTTTTCTCAGCTGAACCTGAGTAGGATATTCAAGTATTTAGGTAGCCAGAGTGTGGGGATAGGGATAGTCTTGCATCTGATGGAAGCTACAGGGAGAAACACTCATTCCAAGAAAGAATATGCACCTGCGGCATTGAGTTAGGTGCCTGACATGGACGTCTGAAGGGAGCATGCCTGTGTGCACTTTTTTTTCTTTTTCTTTTTCTTTTTGTTTTTCGAGACAGGGTTTCTCTGTGTAGCTTTGGAGCCTTTCTTGGAACTCAGTTGGTAGCCCAGGCTGGCCTCGAACTCACAGAGATCCACCTGGCTCTGCCTCCCGAGTGCTGGGATTAAAGGCGTGCACCACCACCACCTGGAATGTGTGCACTTTCTATTCCACGTGTAAATGCATCTGGTCTCCTCATAACCACGAAGCCAAACTCTCTCTCTCCACAGCCTGTGCACTGGCATGGTCACAATGCTCTCACTGCAGACACTGGGACCACGGTTATAAATAGATCTCCATCACATAGTTCTTTCCTGTTTCCCAACCCTTCACCCCTCAAAAGTCAGCATCCCGAGCGTAGGACCACATTCTGCGGGAAACAGACCTCATCGCTCGTGGGCACAGCTCTCTGTGAATGCAAGGCTAAACCATACTCACAGGCCATCAAAGCAGTTAGCAAGGGTCACTGGTAATGGCAGAAACTGACAATGGCAACAGCTGAGGGTCATTCAGCAACTCAGATGCGTTCCCCCCCACCCCCGCAACTTCACAGTATGGGGTAGAGTCCAGCCTTTCAGGAAAGAGCTTGACAACAGTCTACGGTGGTCAAGTAAGTGCAACTCAAGAAAGTAACAAAACAAAAAATTGTGCTATACATGACAGCAAGAAGCTGCATTGTATAACTGTCCAGCAGCGAAGGCAGAAAGCCCTAAATTGTGGTAAGGCATTAAATTATATATACTCGGGATATATTTTTAAAATGTAAGGACATGCTTACATAAACATATGAACTCAAAAAAAAAAAAAAAAAAAAAACTTGAAAATAAATTACGTGTGCGCCCTATATATAAATGGTTTAAGAACTCAGAAAAACAACCAGCAATAAAAACATAAAGATGCAAAGCCATCAGGATTAGGCAGTGAGACGGTTTCTTTTTATCTCTCATTTTGAAATGACTTGAAGTAGCTTATCACAGAAATTAATAAATAAAAATAACTAACGGCGGGGACTTGAAAATATAAGCTAGCAATTAAGACAGCCTCACTGCTCCTTCCAAAGGACCTGCATTGGAGCCCTAGCCCTCATGCCCACATAGCTCGCAATGGCCTATCACTCCAGCTTCAGTGGATCACATGCCCTCTTCTGGCCTCTGAGGGCACTGCACTCATGTGGCATAGACACACACACACACACACACACACACACACACACACACACACAGAAACAAAGTAACTGCAATGGGGTAAAATAAGCAGACAGACAGAAAGAAAAAGAACAGAGTTTAAAAGGAAAGAAAGCTGGGAATTAATCTTATTAATAAGATCAAGAGCACAACTCGGGAGACAGAGCCAAGCGGATCTCTGTGAGTTTGAGGCCAGCCTGGTCTACAGAGTGAGATCCAAGACAAGAATCGAAACTACACGGAGAAACCCTGTCTCAGAAAAAACAAACAAACAAACAAACAAACAAACAAAAACAAAAAAACCCAAGAGTACAAGTAGCAAGTTCAGTCCTGAGAGGCCACAGGTAAAGAGAGACCAACTCTGGATCACACAGAAAATAAATCCACCATGTTCACAGGGCAAGAAGTGCAAACCATGGATTTTCCCCAGTTCTGACACACAATGAAATGAACTTCCGTGCTGCAGACCATAGGAGAGATCTGAGTCTAAATGGATAGGGTCCTCAAAAACACCACCACATGGGTGTGTCCTAAATATCCACAGATACTGGCTGAAGAGAGCTATGGGACTCAGTGTGTAGAGATGCTAGAAGGCAAGCATCTCCCCTCCTCTTTTCTCTCTCCTCTTCCCCACCCCCCTCCTTTTTCCCTTCTTCCTCTCTGCTTCCTTATCCACCACCTTTTTTCTCTTTCCCTCCTTCCCTCACTCCTTCCTCCTCCCTCAACTCCCCTTCCTCCCCATTCTCCATCCCCCTCCTCTCCCTCTTCTCTTCCTCCTCTTTGTTATTTACCCCCTTTAGGTACCCCCCACAGTGCTCCCCAGACTTCACTGTTATTACTGTAAAAATCTGAACAAAGTTTTTCCCATTGACTATTGGAAGGGCTTCATCAAAACTGCATGCCCAACCTTCACATTGGGGCTCCGCTTCTTCCCCCAACCTACACTGAATTTCAAGGGGCCCTTGGGGCTGTGAGTTGATCCTGGGATCCCAGAGGAGCCCTGGAAGCAGTCTTTCCCATCCTCACCCTGTCCTGAACTCCAGCGACAGAATCTATACAGAAGGCCAGGGCCTTCTCTGGGAGACATTCAAAAGTAACAAGCTCATTAAATGGTCTCATTCATCTTTATAAAACTGCGGTTAGAAACAAAATTCCTCTTCTTGATGTCCTGAGCTAGGTATCTGTTATTGCAATTCCTGGACCCAGGTTCCCCTCTGTAGGATGGACAGGGTGATGAATCTGATGATGGTGAGGTTCTGAGCAGAGAATAAAGGTCAGATATCTGCCTGCCTCAAAGGGGCATTTGCTAAGCAGGAAGTCCACTCTATATGTGACTAACACTCAGTAAGTGAGAAGACCACTCTAAATGTAACCTATATTTAGTAAACCTTAGCCCTGCGACTTCCGGCCACTGGTGGAGCCCTCCTCTGGTGTCTGTCCACCTCCTCCCAACACTGAAGCCCTGGAGACAGGCACATCCTTCCTGGCAGAGGCCAGGCAGATGAAAGTGGGTGAGGTGGTCTCCCAAGTCAGCCCCAAAACTGGCCGTGTTAAGAGACTGTAGCATCTCCTCCTCAGACTACTGTGCCTCCCCAGCCTTGACCTTGATCCTCCGCAGACACAAGTAAACCTCCACTGGCCCATCCACTAAAGCAGCTTGCAGTGCCAAGCACCGTGCCAGGGATTGCCACCCACTTTCACAACACCTGCTGTTCGGGCAATGTCGGGCGGTGGTGGCGCATGCCTTTAAACCCAGCACTTGGGAGGCAGAGGCAGCAGATCTCTGTGAGTTCGAGGCCAGCCTGGTCTCCAAAGCGAGTTCCAGGAAAGGCGCAAAGCTACACAGAGAAACCCTGTCTAAAAAAAACAAAAAACAAAAACAAAACAACCAAAAAAAAAAAACAAAAAGAGTCCAGGGCATATTCTCTCCACATGCTAGGAAACACACCCTAGACCTTTCCACTGTGACACTGACCTGAACAGATACTATCTTAAAAGCACACCCACATTTGAGCCCTCTCTAAATTTCTACTCATCTTTACTCAATAAAGAAAGTAGACAGGGGCCCAAAAAGCCACATCCCTGGGAACATATGTGTTTGCCAGACTTTCTCTCTTCTGATGCATTTTGGCTTTGGAATGTTCTAGCCTAAATTTCTGGTTCTAGTAAGAGGCTGCACCCACCACGTCGTGCACCTGCCTACTGTCATGCCATGCACCTGCCATGCTGTGCACCTGCCACACTATGCACCTGCTGAAGAGGTGGCTGCAGGGAACACAGAGGTGTTGGTAAGACAAGAGAGGGCTTGCTTTGAAACCAAAATATTCTACTGCCGGGGTGAGTGACCTGAGATTGTCACATAATGCTTCCCATCTCATTTGGAGACTTCCTTCTCCCCTCCCCATCTCCACTCCAGCCCACTGGCTTTGCTGAAAGCAAGCCAACAAAAAAATAATGACACGTGACCAACACCGGATGGGTGCAGAGTCCCATAAACATGACAATTTAATGTCACTGCCCACATGAGAAAACTCAACGCCAGTGAAAACCCTTTACAGCCACTCTGTGCTCTCAAGTGTATATCTGAGTCTACCCTCCAGTCCTGTGCTTGAGGTCAGAGAAAGAGACAAGAAATGGGGGGGGGTTTGAACCCCCTCCCAAAAGCTGTCTTTTCCATGGTGGCTTCCATCATCCCTGTTCTAAACACATGGCCTTGATTCCATTCTCAAACGTTTGCCACAAGTGTGTTCATGTTCACGTTTGGGGGCTCTCCATCCTGTATAGATTCTTAATTTCTGGAACTGAGGTCAGGTATGGGATGCCATGTTCTTATAGTTTTTTTTTAAGTCCCCTTTAAAAACTAACAATTTAAGGACCTGGAGAGAAGGCTCAGTTGAGAGTGCTTGCAGAAGACTCTAGTTTATTTGGTCTGGCAGCTCACAACCACCTGCAACTCCCAGGGTCTAATGCCCTCTTCTGGTGTCTATGGACACTGCACTCATGTGCATACACACACAAATACACACATATTTTTTAAATTTTTTTTTTTTTTTTTACAAAAACCAGCACTTAAAACATGTGGCTTTTGTTTTGCTTCTCTCTACAGCAGATTTCATGACAAACTTGCATGACGATCCCCTGAGTCTCAGATCTCATTTCATAACAGGTTGGCTCCCTGTTCTTTTTTGCCCGAGCCCCAACAATATTATTTCCACAGCTCACCCAAGCTTGATTCTGGCATCCAAAGTCCAACTCACAAATCCATATGCTCACAGGATCCCACGCCCACCTCTTGTGAACAGGAATACCATGTATCTGTCTTCTTTCCATGTGTTCTTCCCCCTTTCTTGTCAGCATCTCAGCAGTCAACTAAAGATCATCTATTCCCTAATTCTGGAAGAGTAGAGGCCACCTGTTGACCTTGTGTTACCCAAGAAACCATGTGTACAAGTGCAGGGGACACACAAACATACCCATGAATCTGTTTTCATCTGCAAATTACTATTATTATTTTGCTTTGCATGTATATATCCTATGTGTGTGTACACACATTTCAAAGCCAGAGGACTGCTTTGGATGTCATTCCTCAGGATGTCATCTACTTGTTATCTGAGAAAACCTTTCAAGGGCCCAGAATTCACCAAATCATTGAGGCTGGCTGATATCAAGCCTAAGGTAACCCACTCTTCTCCATCTCTCCAGCACTGGAGAAAGCAAGCAAGCACATATAACCCGCACACCTTTCACACATGGGTGCTGGGGATCAAACTGGGGGCCTAATGTTTACACAGTAACAGACTGAGCTATCTCCCCAGCTCCATATTCTTCAAGTAGCTGTCCTAGGCAGTATGGTGATATTTTATTTGTGCTGAAATGTGATTTTATTTGTATGTTAATAAATAAAGTTGCCTGGGAGTCAGAGCTAAGAGCAAGCTATTTAGCAGAAGTCTGGCAGTGGTAGCACATGCCCTTAATCTGATCACACGGCAGGCAGAGTCTGTGTGTTCAAGCACATAGCTAGCTTGGAGACACACACCTTTAATCTCAATACCAACCATAGAGACCTGGAGTTCTGTATAGACAGGCAGTGATAAGGAGGTCATATGGTTGGGTTTACAACCAATGAGGAGGCAGAACAGAAAGTCAATAAAAATACAAACACACAGGAAGTAAGTAGGTCTCTTTCTCAGGGAAAGGACGACCAGCAACAGTGAGGGGTTAGAAGGTGGTCTTAGTTCTTGGCTGCTGATCAATCTCTGGGCTTTTAACTCTGCATTTGGCTCTGTGTTTCTTATTTAATAAGACTGTTCAGAATTACATCTACAAGGCAGCCCACAAACACATCCCCTACCATCACATAACCTCCTCAACGGTCCTGGAATTCAACTCTTGATCTCAGTCGATAGGAGGTGTTATTCCTGATTGCCACTGACAAAATAAAGCCTGAGAAAACAAACAGCATGGTCCCTTTCTATTCATTTGCCCAACACATATTGAACATCTACCAGGTCCTGGGCTCTGAGCTTACACTAAAGGCAGGCAGACTCTGCATGAAAACCTCAAGTCCCCTCATGCTGGACAGATAGCTTAGCAAGACAATCACACCCAACACAGAGCACGGCTGAGAGTGGAGACATTGGAGTCAGACACTGTGGCTCTCCTTCATCAGATCCTGGGCCAGTTATCCAGCTTCCCTGGGCCTCAAGCTCATCATCAACCTCTCTAGTTTGTCTGCAAGCTTGCAAATATCACCTGGGTAAAATCTCTCAGCGTGATTCCTGTCATCAATAATTGCTCAAAAAAATAAACCATTATGACTATTGACCAGTGTATCCCTGTAGCTGTTTGAATTACTGGAAAAGTCACTGAGCCTTTTACTGCTAGGCAAAGGTTCTTCTGGCAATATTTTATACTCTTAAGCACACTTACAAAATTTTATTGACCCTCTGCAATGTCCAAAATGCTATGCTAAATACTGAAGAGAAGTCAAAGTTAAGAAAAAAAAAAATGGTTATTTGTTACCCTAGGGGAACTTAAAGTTTCTAAGAAGGGCTACAAAATGGGTTTTGAATGTCATACCTACAGACATGTGGAAGGGGGGGGGATGTCCCAACCTCTCAAAATTATTAGCATTTAAATCCCTGGGTCCTAAGAATTTGGTAACCTCATTTGGAGATACAAACCAGGCTGGGACTAAATAAAATCATGGATCATCGGGTGGCCATAAAAGCAACCACATGTACTCTAGCAAAAGGGGAGGGTGGGAACAGTACACAAAGCAGGATGGAGGCCTGAGGTGGGGGCAGGGGTGATGGGAGATGCTGCAAGAAGGGGAGCATAAAGAGAAAAGGAAGAGGGACCCTAGAACACAGAAGGAAACTGGTGTGTGCCACTTGGGTGGGAAAAGCCCCAATATAGCTGGCTAGCAGCCACAAAGAACCGTGAGGACCAGAAGCATCCTTTTTAGAGTTCCCTGAAGCTGGGCTTCCAGCCTCCAGAGCTCCTGCCGTCTGAATCCATAACGTTGGGGACCATTTGTTACAGCAGCCATAGGGAACTTATACTCACTTGTACTAAAACCCATCCTTGTCTCGCTTCAGTCTCTTCTTCCTGTTGATTTTGTTGCTGTTTGTTTGGTTTGGTTTTAACTCACAGTACAGTTGAGGCTAACCTTGAATGCTTTTTTAAAAATTTTTATTATATATATATATATATATATATATATATATATATATATATATGGGTATGAAAACACCACGGCTTGTGTGTAGAGGTCAGAGGACAACCTTTCACTGTGTGTATCCCAACAATCACCTGCAGCAAATGTCTTTACCTACAGAGCCATCTCGATGCCCCTGTTTGTTTATTTGTTTATTTGTTTGTTTGTTTGTACCACTTAATCCCCTCACACAGCACATGAAAAAGAGATCACAAGGTTTCCCATCCACTGGATCATGTTGAGAGGCGATGCTGATGCTGTCCACCCAGTTCTCTCTGTCCCACTGCCCTCCCCCTCCTCGAAGCAATGTGACCTCCATCACCCCTTCTGACCTACCTTATCCTAATTTTCTTTAGCCCACGATGCAGACTCTCACCTCTTTTTGCACAGATTCCCTCCCAGGCTGTGCCCACAGCTGAGGGCAACCATCAGAAAGAAGTTCCCAGGGAGTCACTCTGGTCACTTCCGATGCGCCTTCACCACTCCTGTCCCTCCAAGTACCTGCCACAGTACTAACTCAAGTTTCCTTTGGGAATGCTTGCTCTCACTGATCCACATACCACAGGCTCCGAGAAGCCAGACCTAGCCTGTGCACAGCCTTTTTTTTTTTTTTTTTTTTCTCACTCCTCCATTCCCTGCATCCAGTATACAGGGAACAGTGCTGCTGGGGGGAAGGGCATTATTGTCATGAATGAGAAAAGGGAGGGATGAAGGAAGCCACAAGACAAAAGGAAAGAGGGGCTGCAAAATACAGAGCCACCAAGGTTTACATCTGCCTCTTAAAACAAAGCGGCGTGTGGCACTTTGAACGTGAGGGAAATGATTGCCATCAACTTCTTCAGGGTGAGGACTCTTGAGGACCCAGCCCTGTGTCCCCAGAACACAGGGGATGGATGAATGGGTAGAGGATGGATGGAGGGATGGATAGATGGACAGATGGATAGATGGACAGACAAAAGATCGGATGGATGGATGGATGGACGGACGGACGGACAATGGATAGATGGATAATAATCAGTTAAATAAATAGATGATAAATGGATGAATTAGAAACATTGCAGTGATGGGCAGCGGTGGTGCACACCTTTAATCCCAGAACTCAAGAGGCAGGCAGAGCCAGGCAGCTCTCTGTGAGTTCAAGGCCAGCCTGGTCTACAGAGTGGGATTCAGGACAGGCTCCAAAACAACACAGAGAGACCCTGTCTCAAAAACCTCCCAAAAAATAAATACATAAAAATATTGCAGTGATGCATGTTTCCGTAATAATATATTTTTAAATATATAGTTCAGTCCTTTTTCTTGGTTTTGTAAGAGTGGAACTCATGTAAACAGACCTTACAACTCTGAAAACCTTAGGCATGTGAGTTGTTTTTGTTTTCAAAACATGTTCTTACTGGGTAGCCCAGGTTTGCCTGAGCACTTAATGATCCTCCTACCTTGGCCAGAGGAGATTATAGGCATACCCACACCTAACCAGCTATGTGTAAGTATTATTTTTAATAAAATCACATCCCATTACATCATTAATTCAAACAAAAGAAAGCTTCCTGTCCCCCCAGTCCCTAGCCCTCTCATTTTGAAGAGAAGCAACTAAGCCAGTTTACCTTTCTTTTTTCTCCCCTCCCCCATATACAGACACACACTCCCTTGCTCTCTCTCCTCCTAAGTTTTCCATACCCCAACAGACCCCCTTTTATGGGACAATCACTATAAACCCTATAAACCAAGACTCTCTCTCTACTGTCCAAGGCTGCAGGAGCTCAACCTTCCCTTAGCAGGAGCTGCTCCCACACTGCCCAGACAGAGGCCTGAAACAGAAAGGAAGCTCTTGACACCCACCAATGCAGACCATCCAGGACAAGCCTCACCCGCCCCCACCCCCACCCCACCCCACCCCACCCCCAGGACCTCCCAGGCACCCACCAGGCAGCGCAAGGCATCTTGGCCCAGGCACAAGCGCCACACCACTGCATGTCTCCCAGCACCGTGGGTGTGTCTGCTTGTGGCAGAGACCAAAATGCTAGTGCAAGAGAAGGTGGGGACAAGTGGCCTAAAGTGACAGCTTTCCAGCCCCTGCATTTCAAGCCCGCCTCGGTCTCTGGCTGTCTCCAGTCTGCCCACAGATTTTTTTGTTTTTTTTCTTCTCAGCTAAGTGTCCTTATACCTGCTTCCCTCGGAAAGCTCAGAGCCATGTCCTCACGTATCTGCAGGCAACGACTCAACTTTCTAACTGGGACGACAGTGCGAACACAAGACATGAGCTTCCTGACCACGTAAGGCCGCTCTCCAGAGAAGTTTGGGGCCACAAACCAAGGTCTATGGCAAATTGTGTGTTTCTTATCATGGCCCCCTAGGTCCCTAGGAGACAGAACATTTTTATTTGTGTTTAAATTCCCAAAGAGCCATGTGAGAGTAGGTTTGCAGTATCTACTCATAAAACTGACACATATATAAAGTCCAAGGTCACTGGGCTGATTAGCCAAGGTCATTAGCACCTGAAAATATGTGTTCTATTGTATTCAAGAGTTCCTATTGGGTAAAAACAGTAACATAATGAGGTGGATATTTAATATTTGATACTAACTCCATGTTTCATTTGGTCCCAGGCAAATTAGACATTTTAGAGTGTGTGTTTACTTGATTGAAATTCTCTCCATTACAGCCTATACTTGACTTCAAGTAAGTGAGAAGCTGCAGACTGAATAGGGAGATGGCTCTGTGGATAAAGTGTCTGCCTTGCAAAGGTGAGGACCTGAGTTCTAATCCCCAACACCCATGTAAATGCCTGGTAGGCATGGCAGCCACCTATAATCCCAGCAATATGGACTCAGAGACAGAGGATCCTCTATGTATGCTGTGTAGAGATGCTAGCCAGAGTCAGTGTTTTCTGGGTTCAGCGCGAGACAGTCAAAGAAGTCACATCCAGTGTCCACTTCCAGCCTCTATGTGTATATGCACACACATTCGCATCTACACACACACACACACACACACACACACACTCATATGCTAACATGCAAACTACATGTGCACATACTTGCATACACATAGCAGTAAGTATTTAGAAAGAACTTACAGGTATTCACATAAGTTGAGAAGGAAGTAGGAAAACATGGTCCCACACTGGGCTGTCCTTGGGTCTATGTCATGTCTACCCCCATGAAATCCCTTTTCACACAACTTAACACCATCCCACACCTCACTCTTCCCAGCTGAGGACTATGGCTGAGCGAGCTCACATGTACTCAGCTGCATGCACAGCTGCCCCGGAAGGTTCCTCTCCTTCTGCTTCGCAGCTTCAGCACTCTGACTGGAGCAAGGCTCAGTGTCCAAAGTCCACACACAGAACCTGCCCTGCATGACAGGACAATAACATTACTGACAAGCTGTGTTCTAGCCATTCAGAAAGGAGATGGTTCCCCCCCCCCCCCGCCCTCACCCCCAACATACAGTATCTTGTTTAAGGACAAGTTCAAAAGCACCTAGGAAAAGGCAGCTCTCTTCAACACAGCTACTGCTCATAATGAAGAAATCAGTAAAGGCAGAAGGGAACGCCATTGTTATTGTGGAGCCCAAAGCCACTCGACCTTGCTTAATCATATCTTGTTACAGAATAAAAACCGAGACCTGTATTCTTAGCAAACCAAGTGACAAGGATACAGCATGCCTCCCAGCCATGCTGGAGTGGCGTCCTAGACCTGGAGGCAAGTTTTTAACCTAGTGCCTGCCTATCTCACCAACCTCTTTGATTCCCAGTGTATTCCATATCCCCAAAGCTGTGGCTCCCGGGGTGCGGGCGGTGCCTACTCCTCATTAGCAGACCTGAACCCCTTTCAACAGCACTTGAAAAGACAGTGGAGTAGATAAACACCGAATCCCCCACCCCTCGCCAAACCATTCCCACGCAAAAGCCCAGCAAGAGATCTGCCTAACTCTATAAGATCCAAAGCAATTAGATTCCCAGATACCAGAAAAGCTAGAAACCAAAATCAACATATCATTAAGAGATTGTGCTTGTCAACTGGCTAAGAAGTTTCAAAGAGAGGCATCGCCTGAAATATATTCACAGAAAAATATGTTTACAGGATTTTTCCAGAACACGGGAGACAGCAAAGTATCTTGACTTTCGCTGTAGAAAAAGGGGTAGGGGTGGGGGGACTACCTACAAATAGAAAGCACCTGATCAGCCAGGACAGTGCTTAGAGTCCATCTACTGATATCAATTGCTCTGTAAGGTATCTCTGTCCCAAGCTTCAAATTGCTTGTACCAGGCAGGGAGTTGAGGGAAATGGTAACAGAGCAGGTAAATGGGGTTAGGAGAGACTTCCTGCCTCTACTCACAGGCTCAGGTCAGGACCCCACTGGAACAACTTAGGTCACTCAGATGGCAGAGCATCCTGAGGAGACACTGTCCCCACCACAACAGCTGCAAGAGGCGGACCCAGGAGACCCTGGGCTAAAAGGGACTCTGGCCAGCTGGCATTCTTTGCAGTCCCATGGTACACTAACTTACATTCCCATACATCAGAGCTGTTCAGGTTTATTTCCAAAAGGGTTTGGGCCAGTTACGGAGTTCACTCCAAATTCTAGGAAGCTTCCAGGTCCAGGACAGCATAGGCTTCCCCATTTCCCCTTGAGCTTAGGCACACTCTCTTAGGGCATCCTACCAAGACTTCCAGAGAAATCACCTGCTGCCCCAGCCCTTGGCTCCGCAAGCCTCCTGCACACACACACACACACACACACACACACACACACACACACACACACACTCCCTGCAAAGTTAAGTCCCAGGGCCCAGGTAGCCTCAGGGTCCTCACCTTTGGAGAAAAGGGCGGCCAGGCTGATGAGCACGGGAGACCAGAGGTGCCACAGCGTCCCCATCTCAGACGGGCACATCCTGGAGACTGGGAGCGCGGGTCTTCTGCTCCTCCGTGGTGTCGTCTGGCTGAAGGAGGGATATCGCCAGGTCCCCGGAGAAGAGAAGCTGAGCTAGATGGCCAACACGCATCTGGCTAGGGACCCGAGCAGCAGGGTTGCCCTGAGCTGGGTCCCCACAGGTCCATAGCCAGGCCTCTTGGGCTCTGGTGTCCCGCAGCGCAGGCCGAGCTCACCTCAGTGCTTCGACCGCGCTGAGAACTGGCTCGTGAATTGAATTTCACTCCACGAGGGGGGTCTCCGTTGCCGTGTCCCCAATCACGGAGAGCGTTCCTGGGGCTCCGGCTAGGCGGCTGGGGTGGGCTAGCGCGCGCGGGCGGCGGCGGGGTTGGGAAGCTGCGGGGCCCGGGGCGCGGGCAGAGGCGGCGCGGGGGTCCCCGGGCGGGTGGCCAGGCGCGCTTGGCGACCCGGGGCGCGCAGCCTCGCCGCCCCCATCCCGCGCCACAGGGCTCCCGCGCGCGCGTTCCGCAGCCCAAAGTTTGCGGGGCGCTGCGGCTCCACCCCAGCCCGGCCCGGCTCCCCACGCGCGCCGGGCGCACGGCCGGCTCCGGAGACGCGCGGCGCCCCGGGCGGAGGGCGAGCGGCGCGCGGACGAGGAGGCGCGGGCCCGGGGCGGCTGCATCCGAGCGCACCAAGCGCAGCGTGCCCAGGCGGGCTGGGGCTGTTGCTTCCTAATTTCTCTCTCGCTCCCTCGCTCTCTCTCGCTCTCTCTCTCTCTCTCTCTCTCTCTCTCTCTTTTTAAGCCCCACCCTTCTGGAGTGACAGCTGTGAGCCCCAATCCACCATGTAGGTCCCACCTTACTGGTTGCGGGGCGCCCAGCCTCCGTGTTGCCCTCTCAGTGTGCGCGAATGGGAGGGGGATGTTCAGAGGAGGAAATGGACACCCCGCCCACCCCGGGGAGCCCGCATGGGGACCAGCATGGCTGTCCACGTTCACAACAGGTGTCGAAAGGCCGTCTGCCCTGCCTTCTCAAGACTCGGGCTGCAGGAGGTCCTCAGGCAAGGACAGCTCAGGACCCTGACATAAGCCAAAGTGTCCCCAGTGATCTCTTGAATGTAACCCTGGGGTCCCAAAATGATCCCCAAATTTCTAGCCCTGGAAGAGTTCTATCCTGGCTCCCCGCTGGCCTTTGGACATCAGGGAATTGATCAGTTAGGGTAAGACATTGCATTCAGAAATAGGCATGGCTCTCCACTTTCGGAGTCTCCAAGATAAACTCACACCAAGATATCTAATTCCCATGCTAGGGTTCTGAGGCCAAGTTCTCCTCTCTGCTCCACTGAGCGTCGGAAACAAGTAGATTCTATCGGGATTCAGAGAGCAAGAGCAGCCTCATTCCAACAGGTGAATTCACTTCTGCGGGTAAAAACGGATTGCAATCATTCTCTTGTTACAAAAGCAACTCACGGGAAGAAGGGCCTGTTTGGACTCCAGTTTGAGAATATAGACTGTATTTTCAAATACAGTCAGGGAAGGTGTGTGAGTTGGTTAGTTTTGTTTGTTTGTTTGTTTGTTTTGTTTTTGTTTTGTTTTGTTTTTGTTTTTGTCCAGTTGACATAGAAAATGCTTCCATCAGAATGGCCCGTAGGCAAACCTGTGGGTATTTTCTTGATTAATGATAGATGTGGGAGGTCTCACTGTGGGCAGTGCCAGCCCTGGGCAGGTGGTCCTGGGTTCTATAAGACAGGCAGACTGTAAAAGCCATGGAGAGCAAATCAGTGAGCAGCACCCCTCCATGGCTTCTCTGTCAGTTCCTGCCTCCAGGTTCCTGCCTTGACTTCCCTCCACGGGGGACTTGAACTGTAAAATAAAGCCAACCATTTCCTCCCCAAGTTGCCTTTGATCTGTGTTTTAGTTATCACAGCAACAGATGCCAAACTAGGACAGTGTGGCAGTAGGGTTGTGAGGCAGCTGGTCACATGACATCTACAGTCAGGAAACAGAGATGGATGGATGCTAGTGCCCAGCTTTCATTCTCCTTTGCAGGTCCGTCCAGGGCCCCAGACCATCCCTGGAAACACCCACAGTCAGGTGAAACGTTGTGGGAACATCCCAGAGGTGTGTCTCCAGGATGACTCTAAACCTATGACAAGATGAACAATCCCAGCACTTACAGAATCTGGCCACTCCATGTCTGGGAGCTACAAACAAGTATCCCCTGGCTTTAAGCGTTTTCAGTTTCCTGACTGCCAAGATCAGAGGAGCCCGGCTGTTCTTCCGAAGCCTGGCTGTGCATCCTTGTCTTTGGGATGCCAGCTTCCCCTTGGTTCTGTATGTCTTTCTTACTTTTTGTCTTTCTAGTGTTCTTTTGTTTAGTTCTTAAGTCTCTCTGTCTCTCTCTGTCTCTGTCTCTCTGTCTCTCTGTCTCTCTGTGTGTGTGTGTGTGTGTGTGTGTGTGTGTGCTCGTGCGTGTATGTTTTCTAAACTTTAAGGACGCAAAGAACCTGGGAGTCTACCCACCCCAAACCTCTGACATGTGAGCCATCCCCATGAGGCTGATATGGCAGAGGCAGGTGGCACTTCAGGCTGCCTTACTGACAAATTGCAGGCCACACTGAAGCCACCATGATAGAATGTATGCTGGGAGCCCTCAGTATGCATTACTTCTTTCTTTCCCTGACTGATAGGGGAAACTGAGGCTTCATCCCTGAAACACATTTCTCTGGGTGAGAGACCCCACATGTCTAACCAAGCTTCCCCCTTATTCCTCAGTGGCAGATCCACTTGGGTATATTCAAGTATATTTTTTAAAGATTTTATTTATTTTTATTTTATGTATGTGTCTGGCCAGCATGTATGTATTCTGTGTGTACAGTATACACAAAGACCAGGAGAGGCCAAAATCTCTTGGAACCAGAGTTACGGGCAGTGGTGAGCCACCATGTGAGTGGGAAGGATTGAACGCAGGTCCTCTACAAGAGCAGCCAGTGCTCTTAACCACTGAGCCATCTCTCCAGACCCCCAAGTCTATTTTTCTATTTTGTTTTTTTTGAGACAGGTTTTCCTCTGTATAGCCCTGGCTGTCCTGGAACTTGCTCTATAGACCAGGCTGGCCTCGAACTCAGAGACTTGCACCCCCACACACACCACCACCACTACCACCAAGTGCTGGGATTAAAGGCATGCACCTCCACTGCCTGGCCTCAAGTCTATTTTTAAGTCGTTCCTTGAGTTCATTTCCTAGAAGTTAATAACTTCTATTTTTTTTATTTAAAAAAAATGACTTTACTTTTTTTCCCCTAAATGATTCCCCCCCACACCCAAATTGTAAGCAGCAGGTGATTCTTTTAGGTGTATCACCGCACATGGCTTCTCTATGTCCTTCAGATAAAAGCGTCTAACTGTTGCCTAGAATTTCTTCAGCATACCTAGTTATCTGGACAAATCTCTCCTCTATTCAAACTGTGGCTAAAATAAGAGGTAACAATGACTCCTCCTCCAACTGTCTTCATGGAGCTGTTGGAACGTGTGTGCCCACTCCCCCTGAAGGCCATCAGCACAGCTCATGGCGGGAGAGCCATTCCTTAGGAGGAAGACCTACAGACATTCACGACAGCCTGCCAGGTCCTCGGGTGCAGTCCGGTGCCAGGGGGACCCCTTCCTATCAGATCCACCGGCCCTGTCACTCCCAAGTCAACTGTCACAAACATGTTTTCCTCCAAGAATATGTTTTCCCTCTGCAAAGCAATGAATCAAATTCTATGATGACTAAATAGCCAAGTTAAGGCTGGGTGTGTGAAGCCTGACACAGGCAGGCTTGCCGTTCTACAGAAAGACAACACTCTCCCGTCGGTTTAAAGAAATACTAGCTATGTACGTTCAAGAAACTGGTAAAGATAGCAAAGCAGCTGGGTCCCCACACCCCCTGGTGAATGTCCACGGTTGAGCAGACTTGCACCATTTTGAGCATGAAGACACTAGATACCATTACACTAAAGGCTGAATCCCACTTCCTCCATCCTTCCAATGGCACAAGGAGAAACTGAGGACCACTGTGAAGCATCCTTTGAGCAATACCAGTGTGTCAGTTTCAAAACACCATAGCTCAGTGATAAATACTGTGCTGGCCTGTATGTGTGAGGGTTCAGTCCACAGCATGGAGGGGCAATGGAAATGAAGTAAAATGCAGCGGGCTTGCCTGCCCGTGCAAAGTGCAGTGTCTTGCTGGAATTCGCTCACAGTTTTTACGTTATTAATATTTTTGCTTTCACAGACATCCTTCCCTTCAGCTGTGTCTCCTTTGAAATTAAGTTCCGTCGGTTTCAGAAGCGTGGGAAATTCTAAATTGCAATGGGCACAAGGAGCCCTGGAAAGGGCCGCCACACGTCCCTGAACTTCCCTTTTCTTTACAACTTCCCAAACTTCATGATATAGTTCTGGAAAGCAGTCAGGGACAGATCAGCCCTCCTTCGTGAGCAGACATAGCAACCAGGAGGCACACCGCAAAGAGATTGCCTATGTAGGTGGGGGCAGGTCCTGCCATCAGTCACTCAGTCCTTCCCACCAATCAGGCGAGGTGGGGTATGACCTTAGGCGCTGAAGATCTCCACTGAGCGGAGGCAGCCAACAGCTACCTGTAGCTTCCCATTCTGCACTTGCTATGGAAGCCGTTGAAGAAGCTGGGGCTGTTATGGGCTAGTGGCGCCCCCTTGAGCCCGAAGCCCAGCACAGGTACGAGGGAAGCAAAGCCTTCTTGCCATTTACAAGGGGGTTTGGCAGGAAACCAATGATCGAGTGGAGTCCCCACAATCCTCCATTCTTCCCAGTGACCGTGCTCCGACCTATACTGTTTGGGTTCTTCTTCAGTCCTTTCCACTCATATCTTCCCAGGGCTCCAGGGTGTTTGAGGTTTCTCACATGGCCCCTAAGTGAGCATAGCACGGGCCTCCATTACTCATCAGGATCAGTGCAGGAAGTCAGATTCCAAACAGTCTCCCTGAGCTCCTGTGCCTGCATAAATCCCGCTTCCTGCCACTGTTTCCTGCAGCGTAAGGATTCTCTCCTCTCGGGCAGTTGGCATGGCAAGACTGCTGTCCAAAATCCACTGGAGCTTTCCATATTTGTCCCTCAGTCTGTGACAGAAACTGTCTATGTCCCTCCTTCCTCCCAACCCCTGCCCCGAAACCAGCTGCTTCTACCTGCTAGAGAGCCATGCCACACCGCAGCCCTCCTAAGGTGACATGTGGCTAGGCCCCAAGCCTGCAGGTGGGAGGTGGTATTTGACTTTCACAAGGAGCTCAGGACACCTCAGGGTGACCCTCCCACCTTGCTGCTCTTCCCAAGGTTTCCAGCTGAATGCAGGGAGACCACCTACCCACCCCCACCCCCACCCCCGCTTTTTGTTTTACCATAACGCATCTGTGTTTGCCTGGCACATATGTCGATCAATATAAGACGAATCCAACACGGTCTCATTTGCCAACGGCCAAGTGGTGGCTCCCTGGATGGTGAGAAATGAGATGGAATGTTCAGTTTGGAAGGCTTGGAGGGAGTGTGTCACCACGGCATACACTATTCGCTTACCCACACAGAGACAATCAGAGGGTCCGTGGCATCCTGTCAGAGTTCCATGACCCCAGACTTTACTGGCCCTAGCAGAGGAACTCGAAAATTTTTTTAAGTTAATTCTTAAAAACAAAACAAAACAAAAGAAAGCCAAAACAAAACAAAAAAAACCTCTTTTAAAAAAAAAATTTATTTATTTATCATGTATCAGCATGTATGACTGCAGGCCAGAAGAGGGCACCAGGTCTCATTACAGATGGTTGTGAGCCACCATGTGGGTGCTGGGAATTGAACTCAGGACCTCTGGAAGAGCAGTCAGTGCTCTTAACCTCTGAGCCATCTCTCCAGCCCTGTTCTTAAATTCTTACATTCTTGTTTACTCTCTCTGATTTTTGGTCCTTGTCCTTTCTGACATAAGCTCTCTTTAGACAAACAACCACTAAGTAAGTGGTATGCTTTCCCGGAGGTCCCACACTGGCTGCTGTTGTTTTCAAGGACCAGGGGAAACAGAAAGTGGGGCAGACAGGCTCAGGAGTCCAGCCGATCCTGGCAAGTGTGTTTGATAGAGTGTCATTTGATGTCAGGAGCTAACAAGCCAGTTTGGAGCGTTTAACTCCTCCATGAGGCTGGAACAGATACTTTGCAAGCTGAGGGCTGGAGCTGGGCCACCTTAGGTGAAGCTCTCCATCAACCGGGAGGAGCCAGGAGGTCAGCCAAAGCCTAGCCTTCCCAGAAGAAGACAGTAGCTGCCATTCATCCAGCCAGTGGGTCACAAGCACAGGCGAGCACCGACACTGAGGAGGCCTGCCTGAGCCACGATCCCGTAACGAGTCCAACATTTGACATGAGCTGGATGGATCAATTCGTTTCCCTCACTAAACATCCAAATGGCTTGGTTCCTTTCGTCCATTCAAAAATCAAATCTTCTAAATGGGCCTGAAAGGTTGCATGCTGTGGGGGAGATCTCGAGACCCGGCACACATACAAAGTTACCACAATGCAAAGTGCCCCCCCTCATTCCCATCCCCACATCAAAAATCTTTTATGCAATGGACATGCAGGGAGTTAATCCCACCTTGGAGGAAGGCTTAACGGCCACAAAGGAGGGAGTTCCAGCCACCAAATTTGTTGAGTCTCTGACATCAAAGGCACGGTAAACATGCTATGTTGTGATCATGGCCATTCACCAGTGTGCTACTCTGAGGTATTCTTTCTACGACCCAATTTGGAATGACTGAAAGAGCTTCTGGGAAATAGATATATTGAAGTGATAAGGCTTGGGGGAATTCTCACTTAGAGAATTCCATGTGTTACTAAGCACAAGTCGCCCATCACCACCAAGTTAATACAGGGGCTCTCCAGCTTCCTTGCGGAACTGACTTCCTGTACAGGGTCAGTCTCTGTGTGAGATTTGTGGATGGAATGATAAGGATACACCTGGCTGGCCCCTTATTTGGCACCGACCTGTCACTCAAAGTAAGGATGGCCCCACTCACACAGATATATCCATCTTCAGGGAGACTCGAGCAAGCCCACACCAGCTTTTCAGGTTATCACGAAGGTCTGCGTTTTCTTGACACTTAAGCCGATCGACATGGGATACATCCAATGTGATTCCACACAGCCAGTTGCTCGTAAATTCCAATTTGACTTGTCTGTCACATAAGCGACATCAGTCTCAGCAAAAAGTGACTAGTGACTAATGACTCACTCACGAGTGAGTTCTCTGTGTCTGGAAAGAAAATAGACACAGTGACCAAGTTGTACTGCAACTGATGTGTGATTTCTCTTAAGGGGACAAGGACAAGGATTTGTTCACACCAGATTGGGTGCCAACAGTGACGGACCACAGAAATGATTCCATCCAAGACTGGCTTGCGTGGGGATCGGTGCATTTATTGGGATCGTACTGGACTCAGGGAATTGCATCGCTACAAAGCACAAGCAACAACCCCCAAATCAGAACTGTGAGAGCTTCCTATGTATTTGTAAGACCACCGAGTCTCCATCCCCTCCCCCACCGGCAGCAACTGTTCATCACCCTCTGGAAAGACACCTCCTGGGTCCTGGAATGTTTTTGTGACTTATGTGAGCTTTCAACTTCCTTCCAGGAGAGTCTGCTTCAATCCGGAGGCAATAACGACACTACAGTCGCTTATGAAGGAGGAAACAGAAAAGATAATTTAAACATTTCCCTACATTTAAAGGCGGGGGGGGGGGGGGGGGGAGGACATGAGGTCTATGTCACTATCATTATTATTTTAATGGCTATAGAGGTTGCCAAGGGCCAAGGAGAAGTGACTAAGTCAAGTATTTCATTTTGCACAGCTGGAGAGCACAGCTGTGCTTCACTGTGGGTCCAGGGCACACAGATGGCTTGGGCAGAGGCAGCAGGTGCAGCGCTGGCTACATCAGTGGGCCTGCAGTGACCCCTAGTGGTAGTGTGTAGCAGTTCAGCCTCGCAGGAAACAAATGGATCGATCAACATTTGTTCATAACCATCAGATGCTCTGTAACACTTACCTTAGTCAAGTATATATATATATACACAGTAAAGGTTTCTCACCACCTCACCTGAGCAAATAAAGGTAACCAAGGCAATAAACATCATAGAAACCCTGTGTCTGGGCCTATGGAATGACAGAAGGGTGGGTCTTTACCACTAAAAACATGCAGTGGCACTGCTCATGGGCATTTACCTCAAGGACCCTAAGTCATGGATGCTCGCACATCGTCTCCTCTGCTGCACCATTCACAGTAGCTAAGATACGGAAGCAGGGTAGGTGTCCACCAAGAGAACGGATACAGAAAATGTTTATGCCCACAACGGGATTTTATTGGGCCACAAAGAAGATTGAAATCCTACCGTCTGCCGGAAACGGAAGCAACTGGAGATAATGGAAGCAACTGGAGATAATGGAACCGAGTGAACTAAGCCAGTCTGGGACAAATACCACACATTTCCTCTCCATTGTGGTTCATAGAATCACATAAAGCCGTATGTGTTTAAGTTGAATGGAGGTAAAAGTGAAGTCGTCAGGAAAAGAAAGGGATAGATGGATCGCCAGAGAAGAGGGAGGGGTATGTGAGA
The DNA here is from genome assembly GCF_903995425.1 of Onychomys torridus. NCBI lineage: Eukaryota > Metazoa > Chordata > Mammalia > Rodentia > Cricetidae > Onychomys > Onychomys torridus. The sequence goes on along the minus strand of NC_050464.1, from coordinate 24,785,654 downwards.
GAGAAGGGTGGGGAATAGTTCAAGTTGCAGAAAATAGCCACCAGGGTTGTTTTAAAGGGGGAAAAGAGGCATCATAGAAGTGATTTGAGTTATTTCAAGTTTGTCGGCACCAGATTTGAAATTTAGTAGTTCTTTGATATCTGCCAAGCAACTGATGATGACTTTCAAAGGGTGTGGGGCCCACACGACTCTTCATAACACAGATTACTAGAAGGAAAGAAGAGCTGGTCCCGTGAGCCATCTGTTTACAGGACCCTCACACATTGGTAGAGACCAGGGGGCTCCTGGGGGCCGGGGGGGGGTGTCTTTCACAAATATGTTCATCGCCCTGGTGAGGGCTCCTCCCTATGATCTCGCCACCTCCCAAAGGCCTCTCTTGATTCCATCTCAATGGAAGTGGTGATACCCACACATGAATAGGGGGGGACACCCCTTAAGTCCATGGCACCTACTCTCCAGCCTCCAATGGTTCCCCTGTGAAAGCAAGACAGAAGAATAACAACATGGCAGCGTGGGAGGTGCTGCAGACTGCCCTGGGTTTGTGTGAATTTGCCTGTGAGTTCCAGACCAGAGATTTGTCTGACACGGAGGAGGCCTAAGGTTTCTGACAATGGCCAGTTAGAACAGAGAATCTTGGAGCTCCGGAGATGGCTGAAATGCAGAATGATGGAGTTTCTTCCTGCCACCTTGGTAAAACACAGCCCTACAAGGTCACCTTAGGACTTCCTGTCAAGATTGGCCCTCCCCGTTCATCATCTCCAGCTTGTAGCTACTTGCGTCTGGCTGTTATCCGACAGTGTATTTTACATGAACCGGAATCCAAGCTGTTGAGTTGTTTTTTTTGTTTTTTTGTTTTTTTTCTTTTTTCTTTTTCTTTTTCTTTGAATCTTGCATTCCTAGAGGGGAAACTACTTTGGAAATCATTTTGGAAAATTCCATTATGAGAAATCTGGGCTTTGAGTATACACATTTAGCAAATATTTTCAAACTCTTTCCAAAACTCAGCCTTCAGAAGTTCCCCGTCTGGCTGGAGTTTCTGGGTCAGCAGAGCTAGAGTTAATCACACGTGCCCCCACCTGGAATACAGGCTGACTACCAATGAGGAAAAGAGAAAGGGACTGTGACTGTGCAATCAGCATTTACAATGTGTGTGTGTGTGTGTGTGTGTGTGTGTGTGTGTGTGTGTGTGTGTTTTCGAGCTTCTGAGAGTCCCCAGTGCTCTTATGATGTAGAGTGGGGACATCATTAGGGACAGAAATGTCTAGATGGAAAGGCTGGCAGCCACTGTCCTGTGTTACCTCATTCCCAGAGTGCTACACACACCTCACTCAAAGAAATCTACAATGAGTTGAGTCCTCATAACAGAAGATAAAGTACTCACTGTCTCTCTTCAGCGTTGGGCCTCTGTGTCCACGTTGGATAGAGTAGTTTGGGAAATAAAAATCACTGGAGTGGTGGCTGAAGAGGGGGATCTGTTGGTAAAGCATTGGTAGTGAATTCCTGCTGAGCTTCTGGCTTGGTTCCAGAGAGTAGCACCTGGCCCTAATCATTTCTTTGTTTAAGCACATCTTTTGTTTCTCTTGCAGCCCTATGTGAATCTTGTCTGAGAGTAAAGGATCAGAGAGTCTCCAAGGGATGAAAAGCCTACGCAAAACTTGGTTCAGGAACCCCGGAAAACCATGGTACCGGAGAAATCGGGTAATTTGCACTTGGCATTTGGTCTCTGGGAGCTCCTTTTGGGTTGCTTTGAAGGTATAGAAATTTACTGGCTAAACTGTAATTAGAGAGAAATAAAAATGCCCTGGGTGAAGGATTAGTGCTTCTGTCCTTCCAGGATGGACTCCCCTGCAGCCATGAAAGGCTAAATTCATTTTTAAGATGCCTCTGGGTCTTCTTTCCATGGACCCACATGAACCCACACAGTTACAGTAAAAAAAGCACAGGACCAGCCGGGCAGCAGTGGCGCACACCTTTAATCCCAGCACTGGGGAGGCAGAGGCAGGCGGATCTCTGCGAGTTCGAGGCCAGCCTGGTCTCCAAAGCGAGTTCCAGGAAAGGCGCAAAGCTACACAGAGAAATCCTGTCTCGAAAAACCAAAAATAAAAAAGCACAGGACCAGAGTTCAATCCCCAGAGTTTACACAAGAAACAACCTGGGTGAAATCCCCATACTGGTAAGGTGTAGACAGGGAAGTCCTTAGGAGATCCCTGGACAGCCAGACTGTCCTGTCTGGTGAGTTCCAGGCCAGTGAGAGACTGTCTCAATAAACACGGAGGATGGGGCTTGAAAACTGAGAGGACTCGCTCATCTCCATACACATGTGGACACCTGCACGCATGAACACACACGCTCACCAAAGGAAAATATAAATCAGACTTGATAGTCATCATGAAAGCTTCCCAATCTGCTCGCCCCTCTGCATGAAAAGCTGGAGTTCTTGACATTGCTCTACAAGGCTGTGTGACCACCAGCCACATCCCCACCCACAGTACCGCTTCCAACCCAGCCGTATTCTCAACATGTGGCCTTTGCCTAGACAGTTCCCTCTGAGGACCACCACGGTTTGTTCATTTCCTTGAGGCCTCGGTTGATCATGCCTCATGCCAAACACCTCCTGGCGACATAATGTGTAAATAACTGCCCCCGTCTTGCACAGTCTAATCCTGGGTTGGATGCCTAACAGGAACCAGCACTATTAATTCTGAGTATGCATTTCCCTGGTGATTTGTCTTTCTCCTTGACAGCTCTGTTTTCTCTGCTCAGAACAATGCAGGCCTTCTAAGCACTTCTAAACTGAATTAAGGAATGGCTGGTCCCTCTTCCCCACTGCCACGGCTCTCTCAATCTGAGAGGGCAGGTTGTCTGTGCCAACCTTGTGTGTCTTCCGCTATTGTGTAGCTACTGCCTCTTGGGAGAACACTTGTCCAACTTATTGAAGAGAATGATGCACCCAAGGCTGAGGTTGGTTGAGTTCATTAACCCTCTTGTTTCTCTTAGGGGAAACTGAAGCAGGGAGATTTTTTTTTTTTTTTTTTTTTTGGTATGTGTTAATTACTTTCGATTATCTGTGACCCAAATCTGGAATGGGAAATTTTCAGGTTGAGATGATTTGTTTTGGTTCCTGGATTCAGACGGTTCAGTTCACAACCCTCAGCTCCTCTGAGGAGGCAGAAAGTCATGGTAACATTGCAGAGAATGAGAGATGTGGCTGAGGGGACTCACCCAATGTCAGAGAGGGAAGGCTGAGAAGAGAGGAATGTAGAAAGGAATGATGACAAGATACATATCCTGTCACTCAGGATGGTCAGAAACTCACTATGTAGCGCAACCAGGATAGGCAATCCTCCTGCCTCGGCCACCCTGGCACTCAGGATGAAGTCCTGAGCTCCCAGGTCCAGCTCAGTAAGTCAGTTGCTAGATGGAATCAGAGGTGTATGGTTCCTAATCCTCAACCTCAGCTGCCCTGGTCTTCTTGAGTCCCCCTGACTGACATAAAGACAGAAGAACAGACAGCGGAGGAGAGGGTAACAGGGTACACCTGTAGGGGGAACCAGGATCTCCTCTGTGATTAGGAGTCACTTGATTCCAGGACAGTTGCCCTGTCTTCAAACATGGCCAGGTGAATCTGCCACACTGCAGTTATGCAGACACCCCAGCAACACTGTTTTAAAAACGGCACGTCTGGCACGCAACTTGAACTTGGGGCTGCAACGAGCAAACTCAAGTACAAACTCTGAAAAATGTGCGACAGAGAGGCTCACAGCCCAGTCAGCATTTTCCATCTGCGCAAGGAAATGAAAACTCAGCAGCCGACCCACACCTGCCGCCCCTCATCACCGGAGAAGATGCAAAACCCAAAGGTGTCTGTTCCTTTTCCAAATCCTAGCATCTTTTATGCAGAAAGAGAGAGAGAAAAACTTTAATAGCAGCAACAACAACAGCAAAAATTAAGGTTCTTATTTCCAACCTCAGGATGAGTTCAGAGCACGGCTTGGGACCGGTGCTCTGGCTTCCTGGAGGAGCAACACGCCTTCGTGGAGGTGTTCACTTCCCAGCCCATTCCCCACAGACACAACTTAACATGGTGCTATGAAAACCCACGCCAGCTTTGACCTTGCACAAGCCCAGTAAGCTATATGCACAGTGAGACAGGGACCCAGATGCAGGAAAAACACAGTTTTGTAAGATGCATTTCCACCCCGGGAGAAAACCCACACTAAGCCTTGCTCTCCCCAACCTGACTCCCCCCCCCCCGCCCCCCACTGCTTGCTCCATTCTGGGAGCCACTCAAGAGCACTCACTGTTCACCAACACCCTCGGCTTGTAGTCTAACAACTCAACAAGCGGAGTGGTAATCGGCTTTACATGCTTCTAGAGGTCTAGGAACAGAGGCTCTGGGGGTCTAAGGAACTTGGTCATAGTTGCAGTTTCTTAATTTTAATCAGCATGAGGCTTCTTTCTTTCTTTTGTTTTGTTTTGTTTTGTTTTGTTTTGTTTTGTTTTGTTTTGTTTTTTGAGACAGGGTTTCTCTGTAGCTTTGGTGCCTGTCCTGGATCTCACTCTATAGACCAGGCTGGCCTTGAACTCACAGAGATCCACCTGCCTCTGCCTCCCGAGTGCTGGGATTACAGGCATGCGCCACCACTGCCCGGCGAGGCTGCTTTGCTTTCTAAGTCTCTCCCCTGGACTGCTTCAACAGTGAGCTGGGAAATGACCAGCTTTGGGGAGTCTCACAGCAAGTTAGAAAGTGAATAGTCCTCAGTAGGGCTCTTGTGTTAGGATTTCAATAGGAAGGGGTAGTTCCTGAGGGCTCTGAACTCATCCATGGGCCCCACCCCTTGATGGAATCAAGATATGACAGCATCATGTGGGACTGGTGAGAAACAGGGGCCGGGAATTAGCTGCAGCAAGCAGGTCACTGGGGGCATGTCTCAAACAAACAAAAACAAGAATAAACCCAGAGCCTATGGAATAGCTCAGAGGATTAAGATACTTGCTGGCCAAACCTGAGGATCTAAGTTCAAACCCCCAGGACCCACATCCTGGTGGAAGGAGAGGACAGATAACATGAGATGTCCTCCAGTCACCTCACATGCACTGTGGGTTTCATACAACTAAATACATCTTTTAAAGCAATTTAAAAAGATGTTCACACAAGAATGAACGAATGAATAACGGAATTTTCCTAAGTTCCAGCCCTGAGAAAATTCCTCCCAGAGTCCTGAGGAAGACACTGCCTCGGGGTAGGGTATCTGAGGGAAAGGAAGCTACGTACACTACGCTCTTTTGTCCATTTACTTGATTTATGACTAAACTGTCTGTACAGCGTCAGTTCTATCCTGAGTCTCAGTTCCTCTCTGTACCTACTTTTTCCACCCCTCACAGCCCTTAGGCTTTTGGTCTCTTCTTCGTTCCTTCATCCTCCATTTTTTCTTCCTCTCCTCCTCTCCTGAGCTGATTCACCTACAATCTACAAGAAACTTTTCCTTGCTCCTCACTCCTCGGCCTGAGCATTCTGCCTTACCCTCTCCAGAATCTCTGTCTTCCCTCCCTTTTTCTCTGGCCCCGAGGATCTGTGTCTGCCTCTGGAATTCCACTCCAGTCCTCACTGCACCCGGTTATGCAAAACGCCCTACTGTGCTCAGACGATCGCTCTGCCACGCCCCTAGGCCTGAAGGAAGGGGGATGGGCTGAGCTTCATTTGCACAAGAAACAAAGCTTTGCATCTACAGCCTCGCCTGTCTCCTCGTCATCTAGTGGATCAGCAGGTCTGAGAAGCTGAACTGTTTGCCAAATGGGCCCGCAAGAATTTCATAGCAGAAGACAGCTGAAATGTTACAAACTGAATAACACCAACTATTTTCTTGTGGCCCCGCAAGAAACAAATAGTAAACAACTGGTTTTGTCCACTACCACCCATCCCCCTTATGCTCCAAATAACTGTCTTTACACAAACTAGTGGGGTTATGATGCCCTCCAGTGACAGATAGGCAAGGGGACCTCCCAACCACATTCTTCTCAATGTGACCATCACACCCCACCCCAGGGGGCTTCTGCCACTATTCCATATCTAAATGGACGTATATTGCTCCCTGGTCACCAGCACAGTGGCCATGTGACATGAGGTGACAGCTGAGGCTCTGACAGAATAGAGTCCACCCTGCTTGCTAGAACCCAGAGGCTCCATGTGCTGATGTCCTCAAGCAAAGACAGACCCCAGGGAAAGAACACTTTTGAGTGTCCCAAGGAACGGTCCTAGCTGCAGGACCCTCAGCTGAGACCCATAAGCTTGCAGAGTTCTCCCGTGTCTGCCAGGATAGATTATGGCTTCTAAAAGCTCCCCTACTATGGTCGTGGGTGCCATAGGCAAGACAGCTGATTCAACAGCATGAATCTCTGACCCACAGACCCTGAGACCATAACAAAATAAAGTTGCTTCACCCCGTTAAGTTAGCCTGGCCTGCTACCCAGAAGAGGGCCATAGACTAATGATTTAGAAATCCCTGTGAGCAGAGTTTGTGGGTCACCTGGGTGAGCCTGATGTGGCTTGCATGGGGGTGCTGAGTATGTGTGTTGGTGGTGGTGGAGGAAAGGCTACTTTACCAGGAGATGCTATGCATGGTCACTGAAACGGTGTTTTCTGGGTATCTACTAGTCACAGAAGTTCTGGAGGGGAGGATAAGTGTTGGGGGTCCCGTGAGCAGTCAGAAAAACATTCTAGAAATGCAGATATTCAGGAGTTCTAGATGTCTGTTCATCTTGAGATCAAGAAACCAAGACACAAACTCCAGGGAGACAAGAGAAGGCTGCTGTTACACAGCACCCCTAGGGCAAACCAAGGTTCATGCAGGTCATTCTAAAGCAGCAGTTCTCAACATGTGGGTCACAACCCCCTTAGGGGGTCAAGTGACCCTTTCACAGGGGTTGCCTAAGACCACTGGAAACACAGATGTTTGCGTTAATATTCTTAAGAGTAGCAAAATTACAATTATGAATTAGCAATGAAAATAATTTTACAGTTAATCACAACATGAGGAATTGTATTAAAGGGTCACAGAATTAGGAAGGTTTAGAACCAATGCAAACAAGCCAAGGTCATGCAGGGTCCCCCAGAGTAAGCCCCAGCTAGTGCAGGTTCCCCTGAGGAATCCAGGGCTAATCCTGTCACCAGGGGTCATTTATTCTCCTGCCTGCCACAGACTGACCATACCATCCACACATTGCACATGCTGCCTTGATGATCCTCTCCAACTGGAAGAGACCTCAGCTCATGATGATGGGATCCAACTTCAGAGAAAGGGGGTGATAAGCCAGAAGCAATTTCTACTCATCCCTGGTGACTTCTACCCCACCAAACTCAAAGTGCCCACCCCCAATTCTTGTAAAGGAGAATACACAAACATCTCTGAGCCAGGAAGATGCCCCAAATCTCTGTCCCTATTAGAGTAACTACAACCACAGTCATGTGTCAGCTATCAGCACAAGACACAACTCTTTCTCCAAAACAAGGAGTTTCTTTTTGTGCCAAATATAAGTGAGCAAGGCTCAGGAACACGGACTCGGGTTGTTCCAAGAACCATGTTCCAAAGGGCTAATGCAATCATGATCTTTTTATAGTAATAGAACAAAGAAAGTCATATGCCAATGCATTTTTTGGGTGACATTGGCGGGGTCATCAGGCAAGCAGGGTACATACAGCAAAGCAGAGAGATCTCTTATGTAGGTAGGTCTCAGATGCTATCTGATGAATTTCCTAGCTTTTTGGTTGGTGGAAGCTGGGGTATCTAAGTTAATATAGTTCAAAGGTTGTACCTGAGAGCCACAGGGTAATAGGTCAAGCAGGGAGGTGGGCAATAAGTGGTTACTAAGGAGGTTTAAAAATAGCCCAAGATAATTGTGACTTTTTTTTTTTAAAGATTTATTTATTTATTATATATACAGCATTCTGCCTGTATGTATGTCTGCAGGCCAGAAGAGGGCACCAGATCTCATTACAGATGGTTGTGAGCCACCATGTAGTTGCTGGGAATTGAACTCAGGACCTCTGGAAGAGCAGTCAGTGCTCTTAACCTCTGAGCCATCTCTCTAGCCCCAATCATTGTGACTTTGGACCTATGACATTCCAGCTCTCTGCAGTCAGGAGGTCCTGTTCTCGGCTGAGGAGGCTTCAACACAGGTGGCAGCTTTTAGGGAGGGTCAGTTCACACAAGTATTTACCTGTGTAAACCTGTACCCTAACCTGCAGACAGAGCTTGAAGCCATAAGTGAGCCTAACCTAAGATGGACACAGATGCGCCCAGTATGTATAGAATGTAAGCATCTGTATGCTTGCGGGGCTGGCCAGGGAGGCTTCTTGCACAAGCTCCTGGTGGCAAACGTGGAACTGTGTAATAGAGGAGTCCTTCCAGAACCAGCCATGGGGCCTAAAAGCACCCACCTTGTCAGCTCACTTTCCAGGGCTGCAGTGGCTGGTCCAGGAGATGACTGAAGATGGAGACGGGCTGTCACAGGCCCTCTGAGACCCTTCCGACTGGCACACAGACGTGAGAGTCCATTTTCCTCTGAGAGAAAAACAAAGAAGGAGAGCCAGCACTCACTGGGGCTTCACTGGGGTGGGGGTGGGGGGCTGAGAGAAAGAAGCTCATATTTGGCAAATAAAAGAAGACAGAATTCTAAGGAAGCCCAGAAGCCTGGAAGTGCTTCAGGCTCGTGAGAGACGTTCTTTTCTGTGGTGTGTGTCGCACGTCCAAGTAGCGTCAATTTGCATCAGTAACTGACTGCCTCTAAGAATGGGTGCTGACATCTAAATGGCACTGGAAGCCACAGTCCCGACAACTACTTGACGTTGTTGGTGGCTTCCGCCATTTCTCTGGGAGTCTGGCTCACATCCTGTCTTCCTAAGAGCAGAGGACTCCTTTGTTCGTTACTCATGGACCACAAGTTCTTTGGTGTCACCTTTGAGGTTGCTGTTGGAACTGTATGGAACTGTGTCTCCATCCACAGGCCATAAGTTTTCCCTTCCTTGGCTTGCTTGGTTACCATCTTTCCTGTGTTTGTAGGTGGAAGCGTCACCCAGCATTGCAGGTGCCTGCCTAGCTGTGAGTATTTTTTTATTTCATTTTATGCGTGTGAGTGTTTTGCCTATATATGTGTATGCACACCAGGTGCATGCAGTGTCTGCAGAGGACAGAAGAGGGCGTCGGATCCCCAGGGACTGGAGCGACAGATGTGAGCTGCTGTGCGGCTGCAGGAAAGCAAATCCAGGTCCTCTGGAAGAGCAGTCAGTGCTCTTAACCACTGAGCCATCTTTCCAGCACTGTTTGTGGGTCATAAGGATGGGTGTCATGTCTCCTCTATCCTGATTCTCCGCAACAGTTGACCCTGCCCACTTCTTCCTGATGCTATGACTCCCAGTTGAGTGGCACCTTTTGCTTCTTCTCCCTTACTGACCCACCTGCCTGTTAATTTAAGAGTTCAGGGCCCTGACAGTGACAGCTGAAAGCTAATATTGGCCATGACCAACAGCAGTGGCTGAGGTCTTATTATCAACTGGGCTGAATTAAAAGAGAAGGTAATGTTCATTTCTGTTCCATCATTGTGACCAAATGCTTGGCATAAACAACTTTATGGAAATAATAAGGGTTTAATTTAATTATTAATTAGTGAATAATAAGGCTCTCATGGTGTCTCAGTCCACCACAGTGGCGGCAACAGCATGGTGGAGCAGCTGGGCTCATGGCGGCAGGAGGGTGAGGAGCAGACTCTTCACATGGTAGCCAACAAAAAGCAGCGGGAACTAAATCCAAATCAGGGACAAGTATTAATGTGACTTTCAGTGTCCTGTTTCTATCAGCTAGGCCTATGCAGCCTTCAAGACCACACCACCACTCAGAAACTAAACATTCAAAACACAAACACACACACACACACACACACACACACACACACACACACATACACACACACACAACACTCAGTTGGGCTAGAGAGATGGCTCAGCTGTTAAAGGCTAGGCTCACAACCAAAACACGAACACATAGGTGACATTGCACAAAAAATGACAGGGGCTTAGAGATGAATGGTTGGGGTTATGCGGAGCTGGAGGTGAGTTACCTCCTGTGTAGCAGAGCCTTTTGCCTCAGGCAGAAGTACATGTGCTTTCTAGTTTGGATGAGAATTGCCCCAACGGCTCTTATGTTTAAATGATTGGTCCCCAGTTGGTGGAACTATTTTGGGAAGGATTAGGAGGTGTGGCCTTGTTGGAGAAGGTGTGCCACTGAGGACCGGCTTTGAGGTTTCACACTAAGCCCAGTTTTACCTCTCTCTTCCTCCATCTTGAAGATTAGATGTAAACTCTCAATTACTTCTCCTGCACCATGCCTACCTACATGCCACCATGTTCCCTGCCGTGATGATCACAGACTCACTCTCTGAAACTGTAAGCATGCCCCTAATTAAATGCTGTCTTTTATAAGTTTCCTTACTCATGGCCTCTCTTCACAGCAGTAGAGCAGTGATTAAGACAGCACATATTGCTGAGAAAGAAAACCTTTAGTGATGATTTAATTATAACTATTAAGCTCTACCATATATACGGATTAAGACTCCAAAATAGACACTGTTCAAGTCTATCATCACCCTCTATATGAAGCCACTATTTTCTCCAACAGGAATAACAGGACAGCTCCTTGGGAAGGCTCACTGCATAAGGGAATATTAATGGCCTACATTTGTGTGGCTGTATTTTCTCACAGGTAGCTTTTCATCTGCCTGGAGTTGATTGTGGTGTGAGATTAGGGTGTGGTCTCTGAATTGAAATATCAACAGCATGCTCGAACTTCTTGAAAGACTGGAAAACCATGTTTCTTTATAATCATGGTCTAGATTTGGATCAGCTACTAAAAGCATTGGCTGCTCTTCCAAAGGACCTGGATTCAATTCCCAGCACCTACATGGCAGCTCACAACTGTCTGTAACTCCAGCACAAGGGATCCAATGCCCCCCCTTCTGGCCTCTTTGGGTATTGCACCTACATGGTACACATACATACATACATACGTACAGGCAAATACTCATACACATAAATTAAAAAAATAAATAAAACCTCAAAAAGTAATAATAAAATCATGGTCTGATGCAATGAACCTCAGTTTCCTCCATTCATCTTAATCAAAGGAAATTATAATCACAGACTCTGTTGAGGGAATTCCTGAAGTCAGCCTCCAGTGAATAATTATAATTTTAATATCTAGCAGCTATCCCACACCTAGTGGAAAATCGCTTAAAGAACTTTAAAATTTTTCATCTATTTATTCATTTGTTTATGCTAGGGGAGGCACACATCTGAAATAGCGCCTGTGGGATGAAGACCAGAGAACAACCTGTGAGACTCGGCTCTCTCCTTCCGCCATGTGAATCACACTCGGGACATCAGGCTTGGCAGCAAGCGCCTTTACCCACTGAACTATCTTACTACCCCTTTGCTACTGTTGCTGTTTTACATTTTTTTTTTATTGGGGAGGAGGCAGTACCATAGCATACCTGCAAATGTCAAAGGATAACTTGGGAGTTGGTTCTCTCCTTCCATTACGTGGGTACCAGGGATCAAACTCTACTCATTAGGTTTGGCAGCTAGCTAAGCCACCTTGGCAGGCCCTCTAAGCAAAATCCCTCTAACCCATCATGATTAAACACGCAAGATTACCTGATACAGGGAGTTTCTTTCCCTCTCCCCCCCCCCCCACCGAGTAAATCATTCTTTTCTGGGACCCAGCCTGTGCACATAATCACAGAATATTTGTGTGTTTCACGGAGCTCTAATCAAAGCCATTTCTTGTGCCATGGCTAAAATACCGCCATTTCTCCCAGAAAACGGCCTTGTAGAATTTTAATAGTCACGTTTTAACCCAACATAGTCACCCTCCCCTAGTTTATAAGTGTCTTCAGCAAACACAGTGGGAGCCTGACACTGTAGAGAGACTTCATCCTGATTGCGTGCACAGCGGGTGACAGGTACAGAAAGAAGCTCTCCCTGGAATGAGCAGGTAACTGGTGAGGTCAGCCTGTTGCTGTTATTTTATTCATTACGCAGTTATAGTTCTGAGTCCATTATTTATTCCTTGTTCCTCAGCAAATAGATGGAGGTTCTGTTTGGTGCCCTTTTCCCCCAGAGCTTTGAATGCCTGAAAAGACTGGCCTTGCAGAAGATGCAGCATGTGAGAGAAACTTATTTAGAAGTCTGGGGAGCCTCATGAATAATCTGGGCCTTTGTGAGTCTCCAGATGTGTCTCAAGATGCTAAAGGCCACAAACAGGTGCCTTCTGACGCCCCCTCCATTAGCACAGGACAGGCTGCCAGCTGAACTCCCCCAGCTACCGACATGCCCAGCCTCCTTTTCTCTCTCTCTCTCCTCCATCTGCCCTTCCCTGTTTCTTGTGGCTCCCCCCAGGAGTTGGAGTAAGCCTCTCTGGAGGGATCCACACAGGGGTGTGAGCTTTCTAACTGCTTCTTGAGTGGGATTTCCTCTAGCCATGGAGGATAAGACTAGCAGTGAGCCACGATTCACAAACGGACCACTCACACGATCCTTGGAATCGAATCCTGAGGCAGGCTGTGTGTCTACCATCTGTTCCGTGAGCTGAGCAACAGAGGAACATGTCAGGGAAGAGTCTGGAATTGCATGTGGAGGGCAAGGACACAGAGGAGGGGGCTAGGCTCTCTGAGAAAGCTTTTAGCTGCCTGGAGAAGTATGCTTGCTGAGGGCACTCAGCCCGAGTCTATGTTAGCAGACATGGAGCACGGGACAGGCAGAGTATGTAAACAGGACACACATATACCCCATTTTCTTGAGGTTTCTATTACACCTCCTGAAATAGTGGGTAAGTATGTATGAATGAGTGTGTGAGTGTGTGAGTGAGTGGATGAGTGTAAGTATTAGGTGTGTGAGTGTGTGTGTATGTGTGTGAAGGTGTATGAGTATGAGTGTGTCTATGTATGTATGTATGTGAGGTGTGAAGGTGTGACTGTGAACGTGTGTGAGAGTGTGAGTGTGTGAAATTGAGTGTATGTGTGAGTGCATGAGTGTGTATATGTATCTACGAGTGTGTATGAGAGTAAGTGTGCAATTGTGAATATGTAGGATTGAATGGGTGTGTGTGAGTGAATGAACATGTGTGAGTGAGTGTATAAGTATGTGAGTGTGCATATATGTGAGTATATATGTATAGATGTAAATGTAAGTGTGTGACAGCCTGTGTGTGAGAATGTGTGTGTGAGTGTGCAGGAGTGTGAATATGGGTGTGTACCTATGAGTGTGTGAGAGCATGAGTGTGTGTGTGTGTGTGTGTGTGTGTGTGTGTGTGTGTGTGTGACTGTGTGGTGTAAGGATGTGAATGGTGTGCCCATCCCATATCTGCATTCGTTTTTCCTGAGGTTTCTGTTGCTGCCAATCAGGCAAATAAAAAGCTTCCCATGTTAAAATGACTGACTTCCCTTGAGTATTCATAGAGATGACATTAAGGCTAGCTAAGAAGGAATTATTACAAGTGGTATATCAAATCTGAAACTATGCCCATGTGTATATATGCACATATAATCTCTTGAGACGGGGTCTTATGTAGTCCAGGCTGGCATTGAACTTAGTAAGTAGGCTAGAGTTTCAGCTAGTGATCCTCCTGCCTCTACCTCACAAATACTGGGTCTATTAGTCAGGGTTTTCTAAAGGAGCAGAACTGGTAGTATGAAGAATGAAATAAAGGGAGGGAGGGAGAGGGGGAGGGAGGGAGGGAGGGAGGGAGGGAGGGAGGGAGGGAGGGAAGGAGGGAGGGAGGGAAGGAGGGAGGATAGAGAAGGGAAGAGAAGGGAAAAAGGAAGGAAGGAAGGAAGGAAGGAAGGAAGGAAGGAAGGAAGGAAGGAAGGAAGAAAGGAAGGAAGGAAGAAAGGAAGAGAGTATGAGAATATTAAAGGGGTATTATTAAACTGGCTTCCCATTTATGGTCAGAATAGTCCAATAATGGCTGTCTCCAGATAGAAAGGCCACAGGTCCTCTAGTGGTTCAGCAGTCCCAGTCTGGTGCTGAAGGCCTGCAGGATTCCTAGAGAACTGCTGTCTTCGATCTATGTTGACATTGCAAAGAAGTAGGTTCTGACGCCAGTTCAGGAAGACCTCAGCAGCAGGGCAGCTGAACTTGCCAGCAAGAGTGAGCAAAGCCAAATGCTTCCTTACTTCATGTCCTTTCACATGGGCTGCCACCAGAAGATATGGCCCCAGGTTTCACATCTCAAAAGATCCAATCCAGCTGCTTGGGTTTTAGTGGGTTCCAGGTCCGTGCAAATACTGACAATGAATATTAGCCATCACACTGAGATCGTAGACTGCGCTTGCATACCCAGTTATGTGGTGCCAGGACTTGAACCCGGGGCTCTGGGAATGCCACCAACTGAGCTACATCCCCAGCCCTCAAACCCCCTATGCACTGCTGTGCACAGAAGATATCCCATTGCCAATAGAAAACAGTATCTACCAATGATGGCTTAAGCTGAAAAAATCAAAAACAACAACATAATACCAAAGACTTAGAGACCCAAAACCTAAATAACAGATTAAAAATCAAGCTTAAAGACCAGCCCAATAAAGTTTTAAGGTGGTAATAGATAACCTGAGTTATTACCCCACTAGGTGGGGGGTGGAGTGACGCCTTGGGAATCTGTTAATATTATTGAGAGGATGATGGTTCATCCCATTCTGTCTGGAGGAAAAAAAGCTTAGGGTATGGTAAGACAGACATTTGGGCATATCTGGAGTGGGACGGGGGAACCAACCTGAATGTGAGTGGTGTCATCCTGAAGTCCCAATAAAGGGGAATAGGAGAAAGGGAGCTGAGCACCAGCATTTCTTCCAGGTATTCCCTGATCCTTCGAGATGCAAGCTAGAAGCCCCCAAGCTTCGGCTACCACAGCCAGGAGCCACTCCCCGCCATGATGGAGTATATCCTCAAGCTAGTGCCGCCAAATAAACCCATTTTCCTTGTAGCTGCTTCTTGTCACATATACAGCTATGGTAACAAGACAAGTAGCCCTGATAGTAGTGGTAGGGAGGAGGGAAGAGATGCTCATGGTGCCACCGTCTACATGAATCTGGGAAACAAGCTGAAGGAAGCAGGGAGCGACAAGGAGCCATCTGTAGCTGTGCATAGGATGGGCTGGGCTGATGGGCTGATGAGCAGGGAGATGCTGATGGGAGGGCATGGGATGATGAGCAGGGAGATGCTGATGGGAGGGGATGGGATGATGAGCAGGGAGATGCTGATGGGAGGGGATGGGATGATGAGCAGGGAGATGCTGATGGGAGGGGATGGGATGATGAGCAGGGAGATGCTGATGGGAGGGGATGGGATGATGAGCAGGGAGATGCTGATGGGAGGGCATGGGATGATGAGCAGGGAGATGCTGATGGGAGGGGATGGGATGATGAGCAGGGAGATGCTGATGGGAGGGGATGGGATGATGAGCAGGCATGTAGGTAAATACCCTGTAGGTAAATAGTAGATATGAGGAGTAGACCAGGGGTTGCAGGGTTTGAAGGGAGGGGTGATGGACAAGGCTGCTGCGTGGGAGCGGTGAAACATTCTTGAAATCCATGGTAGTGGGTGGTGTTTACCTAACCTTCCCAATACAATAGAAAGCACTTAAAAATGGCAAAGTCTACGTTAATTACCATCCACAAAGCTCATATGCCCTGTCTCTCAGCTCTGGGCTGTTCTGCCACAGGACTCCAGGGGGCGCCTGCTTATTCCATCCACGACCTGTGTTTTATGGACAGCTTAGTGACCTACGCACTCTCTCAAAAGAGCCATAAGTGCCAGGCACTTGGGAGAGAGGAAAACGATTTTTTTAGGGGGTAGGGGTGGGGATAAGATGACAGCCAGGTGGGAAGAGAGTTTCTTCGTTAGTCAGAGGAACCCAGAGGAACCCAGGACACAGGGGTGGGGGTACGGGGTGGAGATGGGCTTTTCACTGGCCCAGCATTAGAGCAGAGACTGACATTGGTACAAGGTTAGACAAGGAATAACTGTGAAGGATGGGCTGATGGGATGGTATAGAATGATGGGAAGGGGTGGGGTAATAGGATGGGATGGGCTGATGGGATGATGAGCAGGGAGATGCTGATGGGAGGGGATGGACTCTACCCTCTTATGAGACTATAACTGGATCCTACCTGTAGATCACACTGCAGCATCTCTACACCCCCTCAGATGTAAAGAGTGTCCCTTAAAGGAGGGATGACAGATGGTCCTTGCCCACAAGCTGCTTCTAGTCCAGGAAATGCTCACAAGGCCCTCTTCATCAACTCCGAGGCCTACATATTTCTCACTAAACATCTGTAAAATTGCTTACTTTCAAAAGCGCAAGAGAGAGAGAGAGAGAAAGAGAAATCAAGTCCTAAGGGGACTTTAGTGGTCTAGGTTGACACATGGTAGTCTTAATAAAGGAAGAGAAAATGAAATGCAGCACTTACCCCATCAGACTCCCCAAAAACTAAACAACCCAATGAATAACTCCCTCTCCAATCATCTTTCAGGACCACAAATGGAGGACAAAGTCTGTTTCCCAAGCAACAACAGACATGTTCAGAAAGTCCCAAGATATCAAATTAATAAGCACCATTAATAACTAATTTGAATCGCTTCACCTAACCTATTGAATAAACAGCATTTGCCTCCCAAAAGCTCAGGGCCTCTACTAAGTAAGAAAAGGAAATGCGGGTCCCATGGGCCAGTGCTCACACTTTATAAGGAATGAGCATCAATACAGTTTCGTCCTTACTTAATTATTATCTAATAACAAAACACGTGGGCAGTAACAAGGATTGGAAAAGTAATTTCTCTTTAAGTATATGCATTCTACCATGCCTCTGACTTTGAGGAAGAAAAGCAAATTGAAGCCTGGATGCTGGTCCATGCCAGGTTGGTTGGGGGTGGGGGAGCACTGTATCGCAACACTCATCCTGCCCCAGCTCAGTAGATCACCGAGAATCGGTACTTGAAGTTCATTTCACCTCCGTGTTCTATTTAGGTGAGCCCACAGAAGACTCAAAGGAAGGGTATTGCAAGAGGCAGGGGGATGCTCAGCTCCACCCCTCCGGCAGGAAGGTGGCCCATACTGTTAATTCCATCATCCAGTTTCGCCTCCTAACTGCCACGCCCACACCTAGGATGGCTCCACTTCTCTGGGCTTCCTGGAACTCCCGTTTGAACTAGCGCGGCCTCTCTGCACCCCTCTGCTATCTGGCCTGGGTTTGGATGGCTCACATACTTACCTTTCCCTTCCACACTACCTGCTTGGTCCTGGCAGAAGGCTTCTCACATAATCATAGAACTATCCTCCATGTCGTTCGCCATCATCTTCCATTGCCTTAGTCAGGGGCTCCTTAGACTCTGCTCAGGCTTCTGAAGCTGAAGCCATGTAGCCCAGGCTAGCCTCGAATTTGCAGCAATCACCTTTGCCTCTGGCTTCCGAGCGCTGGTATTAATTATTTTCCTTTTGAGGCTACCGTCTTCTCCCTGTATCTTGAAAAACAAATCAATACTCATTGTCACTCACTGACAAAGGTTAAGACCTCAACTGGGCTCCGCACATGTGGCTGAGTTGCTTTGAGCTGTAAACAACAAACAAACAAACGATCGCTTTTCAACAGTCTGGGCCACCTGTGCATGCTTCTCTCTGAGGCTGGGGCATGGCAGCTCCTTCAGAATGGTCGACACTAGAGCAGCTGACATTGAGGCGGGCTGTCCCCTTTCCTTTTCATCAAGCTGTTCAAGCCAAATGTCCAATGATAGTTTAGCCACTGACTAATTCAAACAACATAGCCAACAAGCCTAGGGACCTTTCGAGCTGTGGACAGGTTTACTAGAAGGTCCACTAAAGTGCCCATCATTTCTTATCTCTGCCTCTTCCAAGTCTCCATTCTCCAGCCCTGGGTCTCAGGTCTCAGGTCTCTGTCCTTTCCCACGGTCCCTGTGTCTCTGCTGTCCCTGTCATCCCTGCAACCTCTGCTTCTGTTTCTCTCTGGGACACTTCAGTCCTTCTCTTGTTACCTCTGGTGCTATTCCCACTGCCAAGGTGGTGGTGATGAATACTGCTCTGCTGTGGTCCCTAGTCCTGTGAGCTCTGTTGCGGAATATTAGTTAGAAATGTGTTATATTCTTGTATGCTGTGGGATATTTGTTTTATGATGCAAAGATGTGTTGCATTCTTTTATGTTGCATTTGTTTAACTCTGTGAAGCTGTGTTACTGTGCCTGTCCAAAAAACGCCTGATGGTCTAATAAAGAGCTGAACGGTCAATAGCAAGGCAGGAGAGAGAAATAGGCAAGGCTGGCATGCAGAGAGACTAAATAGGAACAGGAGAGAGAGAGAGAGAGAGAGAGAGAGAGAGAGAGAGAGAGAGAGAGAAGAAAAGGAGAAGGAGAGAAGGATGCCAGTGGTAAGCCACCCAGCTATACAGCATGCCACAGAGTAAGAAACAAAGAAAGGTAGACAGGAACAGAGAAAAATAAAAGCCCAGAAAGAAAAGGTAGATGGGATAATTTAAGTTAGAAAACTTGGCTAGAAACAAGCCAAGCTAAGGCCAGACATTCAAAAGTAAGAATAAGTTTCTGTGTATGTATTTGGGAGCTGGGTGATGGGCCCCCAAAAGAGCAAAGAGTAAAAAATAAATAAATAAATAAAAATAAATAAATAAAAAATAAAAACTTACAGAACTCAACTCCTCTCTGCTTACAATAAAATCATACATAGTGTGTATGTATGAAGAGATGTCTAAGTAGTTAAGAGCACTAGCTGACCCTTCAGAAGACCCAGGTTCAAGTCTCAGCACCCACATGGTGGCCCACAACTGTCTGTAACTCTAGTCCAAGCCAATCCAATGCCCTCTTCTGGCCTCCAAAAGCACTAGGCATGCACGTGGTGCACAGACAGACACCCATACACATAAGGACATTTTTAAAAAGGAAAAAAATCACATGAACTCTCAAAGCCCACCCACAGTGACAAACTTCCTCCAGCAAGGCCACCAATAGTGCCACCAACTGGGATCCAAGTGTTCCAATGCCTGAGCCTACAGAAACATTCTCATTTAAAAAAAAACAAAAAAAACCCACAAAGTCCTTAGCATAAACTGTCGAATTTATGCATAGAAATCCTGTCAGCCTGGTCTGAGAGAGGAAGTGAGTGTTTTCTCCTGTCTTCTTGATAGGGACTACCAAGATGTGGTAGCCCACAGCAGGGACTCTGAGATGCTCCCAGGGTCAGCAAGAAACCTGGAGGACTCATCCTGCCAAGGACACCTGCATAGGTGCCACAGCAGAAAGCATGATGCTTATCTTTCTGAAATAAATGGAGTCAGGCATCCTTTGATCATTTGATTGGTCTTCAAGGTTTAAATTCCAGGAAGGAAGGAGGGTTTTGGACCCTCATAATCTCAGAGAGAACAGGTCTCCTAGAAAACTGGAAAATTGGGGAAATGATTATTTCCCAACAAGAAAATTAGGCTGCTGTCCTCAAAAGAAGATAAAGGGACCCAGAACAACCAAAATTGAAATGTCACACAGTAACAAGGGATTCTGAGCCTCAGCCTGGGAAAGACACTCACTCAACACAGCTGGAACACTCACCCCATCACCATCCCTTCTAAGCCTGGTGGATGGATGGGGATGAATGTGGGAGCCTGTTTTCGGGTTTCCTCTGGCTTTACCCAGCAGGTCCCCATGGAGGATGATTAGGGCCACGGGCCTGAGTGCAGGTGTCTGAGATGGTCTGCACTTGGCTGTGCTGGGGGAGGAGGTCTTTTGCTCCACCCCTTGGCGTCTCTATAAATACCCTGCAGCAGAGACAGTCGGGGACCGTTGGAATAGGTTCCAGGCCCTCTTGAGGCTATCCTGTATTTTCTATCTGTTTATCTCTGCACTATAAATCTTTCTATCTAATATTTCCTGCTGCTTACACTCAAGAAAACTCTGGGGAGCTGTGGGGTTGGTGTGTAAACGCCCCACAGATGAAGACCCATGGGAGGGAGGGAGGAGACTGTTCTAGCTTAGTTTCCTGTTGTTGAGATGAACACCACAACCATAAACAACTTGGGGGTTGAAAGGATTTATTTGGCTTGCAGGTGGATGCTGAGGCGGGAACTCAAGGTTAGGAGCTCAAAGCATAAAACAACGGAGGAACACAGCTTAGTGATTTGCTCTCTGTGGGCTTGCTCAGCTTGCTTTCTTATACAACCTAGGACCACCTGCCTAGGAAAGGTGGCACCCACAGTGGGCTGGGCCCACCTACATCCATCATTAACCAAAAACATGTCTCATGGACCAATTTTATGGAGTCAGTTCCTTAACTGAATTTTCCGCTTCCCAAGTTGACAATTGAAGAAGCAAAACTGACAGAACCTGAGGCTGATGGGAAGAGTGGCTAAGGAAAGGACAGATGGTGGGACCCATGGTGAGCTGCTTTTCCCCTCTCCTCAGTGTCTTCCAGAATCTAGGACAGGAAGTACCCCCAGCTTCAGTTTTGCTCTGGTCCTGGAGGCTGGTGTTCCATGCTGAGGACATCGTTCCCATAGGTGGGTCTTCAGTATCCTTCTTACTTCTCCCCACACACATCCAGCCGTGACATGCCTCAGTGGTCACACTGTGTGGCTACTGAGGGGACTCTGGTGCCCCGAACCTTCAGCACAGGCACCCATGTTATGGTTTGAATGTTAGCTATCCCCACAGCTATCCATTTCTGAATACTTGGTACCCAGCGAGTGACACTGTTTTGGAAGTGTGCAGAACATTTTGGAGGTGGTGTCTTGCTAGCTGGTACATGGCCCTAGAGTTGAGTTTTATAACCCGGTCTACCTCTTCAAGCTTTCTGTTCTAGTACAACCTGCTGCTTCATGCTCCAAGCTCCTCCCACCACTGTGCCTTCCCAAACACGATGGGCTCTATCCCCAGAGCCATGAGCCAGAATAAATCCTTCCTGGCTTAAGTTGCCTTTGCCAATTACAGTTTCTATTGCCACAAAGAGACAGCATGACCACAGCAACACTTATAAAAAAAAAAAACATTTAATTAGGGCTAGCTTACAGTTCAGAGGTTTAGTCCATTATCATCATGGTGGGTGGCAGGCATGCACACAGACGTGGTGCTGGAGAAGAAGCTGAGAGTTCTACATCTTTTTGTTTGTTTGCTTTTAGATTTTTCGAGACAGGGTTTCTCTGGGTAGTTTTGGTGCCTGTCCTGGATCTCATTCTGTAGACCAGTCTGACCTCGAACTCACAGAGTTCCACTTGGCTCTGCCTCCCAAGGGCTGGGATTAAAGACATGCATCAGCCTTGCGTGGCTGTTTTTTGTTTGTTTTGTTTTGTTTTGTTTTGTTTTGTTTTAGATTTATTTATTTGTTATGGATACAGTGTTCTGCCTGCATGTGTCCCTGCAGGCCAGAAGATGGCACCAGATCTCATTACAGGTGGTAGTGAGTCACCATGTGGTTATTGGGAATTGAACTCAGGACCTCTGAAGAGCAGTCAGTGCTCTTAACTGCTGAGCCATCTCTCCATCTCTGAGTTCTACATCTTGATCCACAGGCAGCAGAAGCAACTGTGTGTCATACTCTACATAGCTTAGCACTGGAGACCTCAAAACCTGTCCCCAACAGTGACACACTCCCTCTGACAAAGCCACACCTCCAAGGCCACGCCTCCTCCAACAAGGCCACGCCTCCTAATTGGGGCACTTCCTGTGGGAGCCATTTTCTTTCAAACCACCATACCAATCATTCTGTTACCGTGACGTGAAAACTAAACTCATTATGCTTCACACATCTCCACCTAAGTATCTTTCCAGCCACTGTCCCCTGGGCAGGAAATCTGCTTTGTTTAGTATGCATGGCTCCAACGTAAGCTACCCCTAAGAGATATATGATGCTGGGACTGGCAAAAAGCATATATGTGATGCTCAGTGGGTAAAAGTGCTTGCTGCCAAGCTCAGTGACCTGAGTTCAATCCCCAGGACCCATATGGTAGAAGGGGAGCATGGGATCCTCCAAAAAGCCCTCTGACCTCTACAAGTGTACTGTGATGCACGAGCATGCTCACGTACACACACACACACACACACACACACACACACACACACATACACACACACACCACCCCAACGAATAAATAAATATTGTAAAACATTTAAAGGGGGTTGGGGATCTAGCTCAGTGGTAGAGTACTTGCCTAGCAAACGCAAGGCCCTGGGTTCGGTCCTCAGCTGGGGGAGGGGGAAGACATTTAAAGGAAATGTTTGGTGTCTACAGCAGCTTTAATTTTGTGAATGCAGGACCTGGGTGTGCAACCCATTTCTACCACTCCCAAGTCATGTTACCCTGAGATTATACCCAGTGTCTCCAAGCTCAGATTCCTCAGTGAAACTGGCTGGTGGGTATCAGCAACTCCCTTAAGGAAAAGCTGAGCCCTTAGCAGGCCCTGTCCGGGAAATGTTTATTGCTAATGACACGCTGGAATGGGCATATTCAATTAGTAAGCCACACAGTGGTATAATTAAGTACGAATTCACTCTGAGAGGCCACTGGGATCTCTGTCAAGCACTCAGAAGACCATGAAGTCAGCAGGGAACTTTCTGGTATAGCTACAAGCAGAGTCTTCACCTTAGCAGTGAAACAGATTCACACTACAGAACCTCAGTGAGGCTTCCATAAAAAGATAGAGAGTCTAGACCTGAAAAGAGGGACCCCCATGTTGCCCATGCTGGCAACCGATAGAACCTACAGAAACATCTAGAAAACAAACACGAACCCTTACATCGGTTTCTGAAAGATGGCTACCAGGAAAGATAATCCATCATCTTGAAAACAAACATCCATTTTACACTCGAATGCCAAAGAGGGTGTCCTTATTTGCATAATTACGGTGATTTGCATGGGATAAAAATTTGCCTGAGTCTTGAGCTCAAAATACATTCAAATGGGGTGTTATGCCCAGATCATGACTCCAAAGAGACCACCGAAGACCATGGATGTCCAGAATGCAACAGCAAGGTTTATTTTGTTTAAGTCTAGACAGGGACCTCTTTCCTACACCCAATACAGTGAGGCAGGGAGGAGCTGCCCTTTCTTTGTGTGGCTAGCTATTTAAAGGCAAAAACCATAAGCCCTTCAGGGTGTTGGAGGGGGGGGGGCGGTTGGGGGTTTTGCACGGGTGCAACTCTGATTGGTTTATTTTTATCTCTGTTCTCTTTTAATTGGATGAGGGTATGTACCCTTTGAATTTATTGGTTGGGGGGTCACAATTATCATTTTGGGGGCTGTCTGAGACAAGTCCCAGGCTTTGTCCTTGAGCTGCCATGGGGGCTGGCTGGCCTAGCACATACTGACTGTGGGGGCCGGCTCAGTGGCCCAGGCTCTGTCCTTGAGCTGCCATGGACATAGTCAGGGTTCCCAGACAGTAAACAACTGGCTGAACTTTGAGCAGTCAGAGTACATGCAGAAAGGGAGCTTCTGCAAGGACTACGTCATGGCCCTCCCAGAAACTGCTTGTTCAAGTCTCAGGAAACTGAAATTGAGGCCTGATCTCTGAGAGAAGACTGAGCAGCCTGTTATGGCATCTCCTTGGTCCTTTCAGGGGTACCACCATTGCTGCATTCCCCCCTCCACGGATCTCAGTTTAATACTATTTATCTAATGAAAGGAAAAATAAATAAATATTGGCTGTAACATCCCATTATGTGAGAGAGTTGGTTTTAAACTACACTTGAGGCCAGGGAGGGAGGGAGAGGGTGAGTAGAGCTTGTCTGTTTACAGTCCGCGTTGGGAAAGTGAACTCTCAGAGGGGACTTCTCTGGACATACCAGCAAAATCTTTCAGTGAGCAGCTGGCCCACAGAAAGACAGACCCTACAATCCTAACTCTGGCTCAGGCCACAAGTGAGCACTGTATGCCCCTTCCCACAAATAAGAAGGAAAAGAAGCGTCCTCAAGATGGTTGCTCTCAAACTTGCCAGGCAGACAGAACCAAAGCACAGCCAGAAACAGTAGGGGGAGGACAGTATTGGAGACGCGCGTCCCTTGGGCGGGCATCCTGAGTCTCTTTGGGCCTCGTAGTATAAGCTTTCCAAAATCTGTCTGCTTTCTCTATGCACAGGCTTCTTCTTAGGAGGGGGGTGGATGCACCTCGGCTTCATCTGCATTACAAAGGCAGGTCCTGAGAAGCCAGGAGGAGGCAGAGTGCCAGGTCCCGTCCCCCCCCCCCCCCCCCCCCCCCCCCCCCGGCCCTGACATTGTCAAGCTACTCAGGTCAGCCCTACCACGTTCTTGTTCTCTCTCTCTCTCTCTCTCTCTCTCTCTCTCTCTCTCTCTCTCTGTCTGTCTCCTCTCTCTCCGTCTCTCCCTCTCTCCCTCCCTCTCAGTTTTGGTTTGAGACTGCTGTGTAGCCCAGGCTGGCCTGTCAGGAGCAGTGAGTGAGCTTGTGGCTTACAAGCTTAGGATGACCACTATCTGTCTCTACCTGCTGGGTGCGTGCATCTTGGGGGATCGCCTGGGTGATGGCTAGCTTCTTGCCCAAGCTTTGTCTTCCTCTGGTCCTCAGAACTCCTAGGAGGGTCTTAAGTCATCAGCTCTGGGCAGCCAGTTTCCTTCAGCCAGCTAGAATGAAGAAGCCTGGGGACTAAGGGGTTGGGGTTTGTCTGGGAGCTGCTGTTACAATGCCCTCTAGTGGTCAGTGACTGACTCAGCATCCTGAGTGCCTGTCACTCGCCCAGGCTCAATTACTCCTGGGCCCTTGGGATCTCACAAGTCAATTGAGCAGTCATTCCTACCACCCCGAGTCACCACCATTCAAGTCCCCAAGCTCCACCACCCCAAAGGGTACACACACTACATGCTTATTGTTGTAGGGGTTTAGCAGAGTCGTTCTATCTGGGGTAGATATTAGAATGAATAGTTTTCACTGTATCCAGGGTAAACATTAGCATGAATAGTTTTCACTATATCTAGGGTAAACATTTAGAGTGAATAGTTTTCACTGTATCTAGGGTAAACATTTAAAGTAAATAGTTGTTTTCTAGAAGTACTTTGACCTTGAAGAATCTTTGTGGTGATTGTTTTCCACGATTTGTAGAATTGTTTTCCCGAAAGGGGCGTTGCAGCCTTTGCGTGACTTCGGTCACAAGATGCTTCTGGCACACCTGAGGCTCTTGGGTTATTGTGTACTGCAAACATAACACAGTAAGGACTAACATAGCAGAGACATGTGATGCTTTCCTGTGGAGAGATGTATAGATTAGATAACACCTTGGTATGAGGAGATACTTTACCCCCCAAAATAACCTTGTATAACAATCAATAAATATGGCTTTGTACAGCTGTTTGGGTGTTCCCGCTGCCACACAGGCCTTAAAATTTCATCTTGGGGTGACTTCTTTCTCCCACTGACCCACGCCACACAGAACACTCAAACATTCATTACTGTAGAAGACACGCTCTGTGCTTATTACTGTAGAAACCACCCTACATAATTCTTATTGTAAAAGACATGCTCTGTGCTTATTACTGTAGAAATCATTCTACATGCTTATTACTATAGAGGCAAGCCGTCAGCTATTGGTCTCAGCGCCATCTACCAAATGGCAGCAGGGTCAACCATGTTGAGTGTCACTTATCTATATGGGATGTGCTAGCAGCAGCTTCATGGCCCATATCACCTTCCTACAGGGGAGGTGACAACATGTATCTGGTGTCACTGCAGTCCCTGAAAAGCTTCGTTTGGAGTTCTACCCCCAAAGCTCTTCGGGACTCTGAGGATGGTGGCCAGTCCTTGTTTTCGTAAATGAAAAGATGCTTAAGCCAATGGTCACCGCCATCCTGGCCCTCCCTGAAGCTATCAAGCTCAGAGTCCATTGGCCAATGTTTGTCTAAATCCCTAGTACTTGGGACAGACTGATGCCAAGCATCGAAGCTGTTAGAGTAGGTACAAGCCCGTAATCCCAGCACTTGGAAGGCTGAGGCAGGAGGGTTTGTGGGAGTTTGGGGCCAGCCTGGGTTACAGAATGAGATCTTAATCTCAAAACAAATAACAGAATATCAAGTGTTGACTCTGAGCAAGGACACTTGACCAGAGCTGGGGACAACTGGTTTTTTGCCCAGTGTCCACCGCCGCCGAGTGCTTTTCTGGCAGATCCCACCAGCATCTCTTTGGCAGGGGCTCTCGACTGTCATCAATTTCTGCTGAGGGCTCTTTGTTGTATCCTCAAGGTGTCTCCTTGTCAGCCTGGATAATCCAAGGTTCTCATGCACGGGCCACCTCCAGTGACATTGTCCTGGGCTGCTGTAGAGCCAGAGATGTGTACTGGGCTCTCTAAAAAGAGGCAGGGTCTAGCCAAGCCTAGTGATTCAGGCCTGTTAGCTAAGCTCTGAGACAAGAGAACTGCAAATTCAAAGGCAGCCTGGGTAGTTTAGGACACACACACACACACACACACACACACACACACACACGCACATACACACCACATAACACACACCACATACCCTATATCACATACACACATGCACACACACACACACACACACACACACACACACACACACACACACCATTTATCTTTCCCCTCTGGCCTCCATAACATAGAAATCGAGCTTTTTCAACCACTTCAACTACTAGTAGTCAGGACAAATTTCTAAGAGAAGTCACACCTTAGGACAGTTATCCAAGATCCAGCTGCTCCTTTGGGGAGCCTTTCCCTCTGGCCTGGTTGGACAGATGAAACATACAGATCCTGGCCTCTGCTTATGCAATATGCACAAGAAAGATATGGACCTCAAGTCAGACACAGAGGAGGCAGCTGGGGTGCACAAGAATGGGATTGGGGTGTGTATATGAGGACAGAGGATATCTGGGGGGTGGCGGGAGCAGTGATCCATCCCTAGGAGGTTCTAAATAACCTGGATTGGCAGTGTTTCTTTATCCTACTGACCTCAGATCCCAAACCAGGGACAAGGGAAGACTGGATTGCAGAGAGTCTATCAGGAAGAGAGACAAGCTATCCCCTGGCACTGGGACGTGAGGAGAAACAGACTCCCTGGGACACACGATTTCATTTGCTCACAGGTGATGTAGATGTATCACCCATATGCACATTTTTGAGACAGAAGGGCTTCAGTGGGCAGAACACTCCATGGAAGAGAGGATGTGTAGCAATGGGTGCTAGGTGCCGGGTGCTGAGAACAAAACATGCTCCATCAAGGCCGGGGCCCTAGCCGGCCATGAATGCTACTACTTGACAGCATTTGGCAGCTACTCTGGTCTCCCCCTTACTCTGTGAGAAAAGATAAATGACAGGCTCTGTTCAAAATTTCAAACAGGATAAAGATCCTCTGAGACAGGAGGGTGAGTTTTCAGAAACTGTGCCCCCAGCAAGAATTCACTAGAAAAGTACAGCTAATATGAACAGAAGGGCTCTTAAGATGATGTGTGAAGGTCGACACACAGAGTCAGGGCACTGCTCTGGTTATGTGTGACTAGCACAGAAAAAAAAAAAAAAAAAGCCATTAGTAACTAGTGAGCCCCTGGGTCTTTCACATGCTGCTGATGGACCCAAAATGTAATGTTCCCAGTATCAAGATTCTATTAGCAACCATTCTGTGACCACAAGGAAAAGATTAGGGAGCCCAAACATTTGCTCTTGGACAGGACACTGAAGCAAAGCTTCAGAAATTGAGCCTTTTGAGAATAACTCGCCACTTATTTATAACAAGACTCAGCTATGAGTCTCATCCACATGCTACAGAGGGGGAAACTGAAACAGAGAGAGAGAGAGAGAGAGAGAGAGAGAGAGAGAGAGAGAGAGAGAGAACTGAGGATCTTCTCAGGTGTGGGCAGGGGTGTGCGTGCCAGCACCAAATCCGGTATGTCTGAATTAGAGACTGCGATTAAATAAAACCCCACTCTACAGAAAGAGATGTATGGACAGCTTTGGTTCAGGCCTGGTTAGGGGGATGCATGTTTTCCTAGGTGAACCAGACAGGTCATTGGAGAACATTCTTTGTGGTCAAACAGGGTTAGCAGCAGGCATTTCTGCCTTGCTGGGATGATGTGTCTTTGTGGATTAACCCATCCTCTATGCCACTATGTTCTGAAAGGCACTGTGGGAGTTATCCTGTGGGTAGCAGGCAGAAGTGTATACATCTTAGAAAGACAGCTACTGTTCTGAGGTTTCTCATTCCCTTCCTAGTGCCTTCCTCCAGTATGAGCTGGGAAAGGAGCTGAGCTCCGTGGAATGAGACAGGAAGTGGGTCCTGCGGCCCCCACTGCTGCTATGATAAGGCCGCACACAGTCTCTATACTGCAGCACTTGTGAAACATTCTGTAGACACAGAAATCACTCTTTGACACAGCCTTGCAGTGCAATGCATAATTCAACATCTCTTTCATAAATATGAAATCATCTTGGTTCGAAGTAGACATACACGCCCTTGAATGTGTTAAAGTGGTTGGCTGGCTTCTCTTACCCTTTTTTGTGCCAAAAAAAAAAAAAAAAAAAAAAGAGTTGGAATTATCAAAGAAACAAGTGGTTGCTTTGCCTTGCGTCAACCCCAAAGCCATTTGGAGAGAAGAGCAGTCGCAGAGACCCACACCTCCTAGTCACTGAGCCCACATTCCAGATGTGGTCTCAATTCTATCCCCTGAAGAAACCTAATGTGAGTGGCACTTAACGTTTGTGGAACTGAAGTGGAGGGAGACTAAAGAAGACCAGCATCCAAGTCAGGAAAGTGGGAAGTGGATCTAAAGGCCAGTTAGACCCTTCCTTTGCATCTCTTATCCCATTCCATGTGTCTTCTTTCTCTCCTCACTCACCATGGACCAGAATTCTTTGTTGTGTGGAAAATACACCTGCAACAATCCTAGGTTGTAAAGCCATGGAGCCCCTGCTACATACAACTCCCAGTTTCATCCAATGTCTTGAACTGGGTTTAAGCCATGGACCTACCCAATGTCAGAGGGACAGAGAGATGGGGATTAAAAATGTGGCTGCTCATAGGGGATGGTGGGGTTTACCAGATGCCAGAAGGACCCCAATATGGTCAGAGCAAGGGGAGATGCCAACAGGCAGATAAAAGTGCACACTCTACCCCTGGCCTTTACATAAGAGCCAGGTGAGAGGCTGACAGATGCCAGCCCCTGTGTGAATCCAGGATGCTCTGCTGTTCTGTGATCTACAAAGACTGGCTGGCCATTCACACATGAAGATGAGTCCCCACGCCATTCCTAGCATGTGGAAGATGGTTTCAACATCCTGTAGAAAGTTGATTTGGGTGTTTGGCTTTAGTGCTACGTGGCTCTTCTCTCCTTTCCTTGTGGTTTGTGAAATAGAAACTGTGGGATCACTTGATTGCATTTTCAATTGCATCGGGAATAAATAAATGCAGGTATTTTCTTGGGAAGACCTCAAAATTCAAGGCGAAGGCTGCTGTTCTCATCACTGCTCCCAAGACAGAGACTCTCCACCTTCCACAGAGACTATATAGACCCCTGTTTATCCTGATTCTCTGAGACCTCATCCTCTGAACCTCCTTGAGGTGTTCAAGCAAAAAACTTAACAGGTTTGGCTCTGTTGTGTGTGTTGGGGGTGGGGAGGGTTTCACAAAGAGCCAAGGCTCTGGTATCACTAGTTCACATTTCTATCCAAAAATATAGCTTGGAAACATCTAGACACCTTTCTACATAGTTCAAACCTACCCTCTTACAATACGTCTCCCCACTAATGAACATGCTCAATTGTTTTCCGTTCCCTTTACAAACTCATGCTGAGATAAACACCCTGATTTGAGGAGGGAGAAAGGTCTCCAGTATACATTTCCAAGAAGTCAAGTCCTGTGCTTTTAAAACTCTGATTCCTACCTGGGACCAGTGCGTACCTGCTTTAGAGACACTTGCCAGCACTTGATATCACCCTTTTGGTGGCAATTTTGAGAAATGAAATATGACCCTGGAACACTGGGTTTGCACACTGCAAGTGGATAATTGGTACTTTTGAGACATGAAGAGGGTTTGGGAAAAGCACAGAGCTTCATCAGCAAGTCAAATAACCCCTGATGTGCAGTTTGGCCTGTCAGTGGTTATCTATAACATGAATGATCTTACCAAGTTGCCAAGTGAAGATGTATGCACTCCCCATTCAGTGTCATTTAGGCATGTCCCCCCATGGTGGGATGGTATTCTAGTTGGCTTTCTTGTTATCGAAATAAAATACAATGGCCCAAACCAACGTGGGCAAGAAAGGGTTTTTATTTGTTTGATTGTTTGTTTTTAGCTCACACTTCCAGGTCACAGTCCATCACTGAGAAAAGTTTAGGGCAAAACTCAAGGCAGGAACCTGGAGGCAGGAACCAAAGCAGAGGCCATAGAGGAACACTGCTTTCTGCCTTGCTCCCCAGTTTCAGTTCAGCTTGCTTTCCTGACAGCCCAAGACCCCCTGCTCAGGGATGGTATTGCCCCCAAGAGGCTGTACCCTCTTCCATCAATTAGTAATCAGGATAATCCTCAACACATATGCCCACAGGCCAATCTTATCCCAGCAAACCTCCAACTGAGACTCTGGGCTGTATCAAGTTAACAGGGAAGTGAATGAAGAGAGACTGTCTGTAGCTGCTGCTTTATCACAAAAAGAATAGAATTCTGCTTTACTTCTCCAAGTGGGGAGCTGGAGAGATGTCTCAGTTGGTTAACAGCTGGCTGTGCAAACATGAGGACCAGAGGATGATCCCTGGAACCTATGTAAAAAGCCAGGCATGCTAGGATGCTAAATGTGTACCTGTAATCCTGAGGGCACATGGGAGGCAAAGACTGGAGGACCCTGGGAGCTTACTGGCCGGTCAGTCTAGCTCAGTGACACCCAACCTCCTAATGCTGTCACCCTTTAATATAGTTTAATATAACATTATTTTGTTACCACTTCATAACTGTAATTTTGCTACTATTATGAATCATAATGTAAATATCTGATATGCAGGATGTCTCAGATGCAACCCCCAATGGGGTTGTGGCCCACTGGTTTAGAACTGCTGGTCTAACTGAATGGGGACACTTATGAAAGATCATCTCAAAGAATAAGGTGGGCAGCAAGAGAGGAAGAAAGGACATTGACCTATGGATGGCCTCTACATAAGACAGTCATGCACACGCACACATACACATGAGTGTGTGTACACACAATAAACAAACAAACAACAAATTTGTTAGAGTGTCCAAGCAGCACCCTGAAGCATGGCTCCAGAACAGATGAAAGCAGAAGATGAATATAAGTGAAGCTAAAATCAGTCTAAGGATGACTCATTCATTCAAGCAAACCAGAACTCATTTCCCGAAGGCTACTCAGTGCTGCTCTGGGTCCAGGGATGGAAGCAGGTGTGGCGCAAGCCCTCACCAGGGTACCACTCAGAAGTGGCTGGATGAAACC
This sequence comes from Onychomys torridus, assembly GCF_903995425.1. Lineage (NCBI taxonomy): Eukaryota > Metazoa > Chordata > Mammalia > Rodentia > Cricetidae > Onychomys > Onychomys torridus. The sequence continues at coordinate 24,754,158 of NC_050464.1, read as the reverse complement.
TGCTGGTTGTGGAGATGAAGCCTGTCTGAGAAGCTTAGGCAGACAGGTCAGGGAGCAGGCCCTGAGCAGAGATGGGGATGAGGGTCACACTCTGGGATGGGGTTCCAAGGGAGAAATCAGGCAGTCTGTGAAGAGGGGTGTCACCTTTATATGGTGCAGAGATGGGGTGAATGTTAGTTAGCATTCCTTTCCAGCTTTTTCAGAGATGAATTCAACCTCCACTTTCCTTCCAGTGGACCGGGGAGTCCTTGGTGTAAATGACAATGGCGCCCCCAGTGGACACTGGAGGATAATTCTCCAGTATCTTCAGCTTCGCCCTGGCTGTGGACATCGCAGACATGCAGAAATTGTGCCCTGCTTCCCTCTGGTAGTCAGACTCATTGAGGACCTCATATTCTGCTTTTTCCCTCCATGGGGCACCTGACAGGAAGAAACCAGGGACAGAGGAGTTGAATGGAGGGGAGGGACCACTGATGGAGGAGGAGAATGGAGGGGAGGGACCACTGATGGAGGAGGAGAATGGAAGCGAGGGACCACTGATGGAGGAGGAGGAGAATGGAGGGGAGGGACCACTGATGGAGGAGGAGAATGGAAGGGAGGGACCACTGATGGAGGAGGAGGAGAATGGAGGGGAGGGACCACTGATGGAGGAGGAGAATGGAAGGGAGGGACCACTGATGGAGGAGGAGAATGGAAGGGAGGGACCACTGATGGAGGAGGAGGAGAATGGAGGGGAGGGACCACTGATGGAGGAGGAGGAGAATGGAGGGGAGGGACCACTGATGGAGGAAGAGGAGAATGGAGGGGAGGGACCACTGATGGAGGAGAGTGGAGGGGAGGGACCACTGATGGAGGAGGAGGAGATTGGAGGGGAGGGACCACTGATGGAGGGGGAGAATGGAGGGGAGGGACCACTGATGGAGGAGAATGGAAGGGAGGGACCACTGATGGAGGAGACGAATGGAGGGGAGGGACCACTGATGGAGGAGGAGAATGGAAGGGAGGGACCACTGATGGAGGAGGAGGAGAATGGAGGGGAGGGACCACTGATGGAGGAGGAGAATGGAAGGGAGGGACCACTGATGGAGGAGGAGGAGAATGGAGGGGAGGGACCACTGATGGAGGGGGAGAATGGAGGGGAGGGACCACTGATGGAGGAGGAGAATGGAGGGGAGGGACCATTGATGGAGAAGGAGGAGAATGGAGGGGAGGGACCACTGATGGAGGAGGAGAATGGAAGGGAGGGACCACTGATGGAGGAGGAGGAGAATGGAGGGGAGGGACAACTGATGGAGGAGGAGAATGGAGGGGAGGGACCACTGATGGAGAAGGAGAATGGAAGGCAGGGACCATCGACAGAGTTGGAGACATAATGGCTACAGCTAGCCTGAGTCAGGATAGCCACACTGAAGCCTGGCATCGTACCAAAACTACAAGGTTGTCAGAGCCTGCCCTAAGAGAGCTATAGAGAACCTGACAGAGCCTGTACAACAGTGGTCCTCAACCTGTGGGTCATGACCCCTTGGGGCGTTGAATGACTTTTTCACGGCGGTTTCCTGGAGACCTTGGGAAAATACAAGTATTTACATTATGATTCATAACAGTAACAAAATTACAGCTATGAAGTAGCAACACAACTTACTTTATGACTGGAGGGCGTCATCACAATATGAAGAACTATAATGAAGGATGGCAGCATTAGGAAGGTTGAGAAGCACTGCTGTAGAAGGATGTGGTCCATGCAAGGCATCCCTACAGAAGCGGAGCCTGTGGCATAGATCCCACAGTATCTCTCTTCCCACCCTCTGTCTCCTGCCAGAGGGTCCTGTGAGCCAAGTCCAGCCAAAACACAGGAAAAAGGGTGTCAGTACTAAATCTCAGCCCTTAGGGCATGGAGCCGTGGGCAGGGGTGTGAGGGGCAAACATAAAAAGATACCATGCATGACGGTGCACTCCTTTAATCCAGCACTCGAGAGGCAGAAGCAGGTAGATCTCTGTGAGTTTGAGCCAGCCTGATCTATATGTTGAGTTTCAGAACAGTCAGGGTTACAGAGTGAGACCCCATCTCAGAACAAACAGAAAACAAAAGCCAGGAAAAATCCACTTCTGCTCTGTTCCAAAATGACAGGGTTGGGAGGGATTGCTTTGCAGGGAAGAATCCCGGCCCTGTGTCACATGAACTATGCATGAAAGGGCCGTGGAGCCCCTGAGATCCGCCATGAAATGGCTGACCAAGGAGTGAAGAACATTCAGGGGGAACTCACATCCATTGGAGGGTAGTTCTCGCCACCCGCCACAGCGAAGCAGGGAGAAGAGACGGCACGGAAATGGGCGTAGCCAGAGCCGGCAGGATGGCATGAGGGATGGCCTCCCACTCAGGGCTAGCATCATCTTTAATCATGAGCGTCGGAGGAGATGTTGCCGCCCTCCATAACATCCATAAATTACCCCGGTGTACTTAAGAATCAGACTGGTTGATTTATAACTCAGTTCATTTATAAAAGCCCAAGTCAGCCACCGATGACAGCGGCTGCCTGCGACGCGGTTTAAAGGGAAGGTGGCCCACAAATTATCCAGGGTTTCAGTTTGAGACAAATTATGCCCGAGTGCAGCGTCAGCAGGAATTGGGCTGCGCATGAATCCCTGGCAGGAGGAGGCTCTGTGTCCATCTTGGTTTGTCCCTTCAGGGTGGCGAAAGGCTGACAAAAGGAGAGTGGGACACCAGGGTTTAGACGCAGGGTGATCTGGGTCTGAGGTCATTTCAGAGGTCACCAAGAAAAGTGTGTGTGTCAGCTACTGCTACATAACAAATGACCCCCAAACTTAGACTCTTCAGACAACTGGAGTTTCTTCTCCCTCCCCATCACATAGGGCTCCATGTTTCTTAGACGGTATTTATAATTCACAAAAATTAGCTATTTTTTTAATATATATTCCAACCAGCCAGAAAACTGCTGAAGGCAAAGCACTGTGGGGAAAAGAAGGAAAGAAAAGACTAGAAGAATGTGGCAACCTTTCTGATGAGGCAGTGTACACACAAGAGGACAAAGTCACAGGTGCTAGACCGAATCTGAGTGACCAGGTGCTAACTGAAGCAGTTATTCATTCCCTTGTGTTTATCTCCTCATTAATTCTGTGGCTCGGATGTCTGGGGTTGATTTTGCTGCATGCTCTGAGAACTGTATCTCTGTATAATGAGGGCTGAGGACTGCTCCCTGGGGTAGCAGGCACAAGGATACACCCAGTTCCTTGCCTTGTGGACTCGAGACAGACTGGGCCTGTCTTAGTTGGGGTTTCTATTGCTGTGAAGACACGCCATGGCCACAGAAACTCTTATAAAGGAAAATATTTCATTGAGGCTGGCTCACAGTTCAGAGGTTTAGTCCATTATCATCATGGCAGGAAGCGTGGTAGTGTACAGGCAGACATGGTCCTGGAGAGGCAGATGGGAGTTCTGCATCCAAATTGGCAAGCAGCAGAAAGAGAGAGTGACATTGGGCCCGGCTTGAGCTTCTGAAACCTCAAAGCCCACCCCCAGTGACACACTTCCTCCCACAAAGCCACACCTACTCCAACGAGGCCACACCTCCTAATAGTGCTATTCCCTACGAGTCAATGGGGGCCACTTTTATTCAAACCACCACACTGCCTTTATCAAACCGTGTCCCTGATGGATTGGGTCATGTGATGCTGTCATGTGGTGAGACCCTGTGGCTCCCATCACTCCAGGGTCCTTACTTGTTGAGAAGCAAGAGAGAGATCCCAATGCCACTCTATGCAGGGTATCAGGCAGGGACATGGCTAGGAGGCGCTGCAGTGGTGGGCTGCAGGAAGAAAGGAGGAACGCCATCTTTGGGGAAGGAAAGAAGAGAAAAGGGAGACAGGGAAACGCAAGACGAGAAAACACATCCTAGCTGCAAGACAGGAAGACCTCCGCAACATGTCATTTCTGGGTCTCTGAGGAAGCAGAGGCATGGCATTCCCTCTGGGCCTCCAAGATGATCCAGACCTGCTTCCATTTAGTTCTCAGACCCATACCCAGTCACACACCAAGGAAGTCCCCACTGACCACTTCTCTTCCCCCAAGAAGCCATGTCAATAGAAAACTTCTCCCTCCCGTCTGCTATTGGCAGCCACATCTCAGAAGGACACTGAGCCCAATCAGATGAAAGGAAGCTTCTACTATATAGTTCATTCACTGAGTGCCCCAGGTCCAGGAACACCTTGGGGAACATGAGGCAAGGGTGTGGGTGGACAGCATCTGTCCACTCTGGGGCTGATGAGAAGTAGGTTTTGTCCAGCATGTTAGCACGACCAGGATCCCGTCAGTGATTATTCTGACTGCTGACAGAGAGGGAAAGAGATAGGAACCAGTGCTGGGAATGTCTACTGAGAGCCCTGGGGGAGGGACACCGGAGTGGCAGAGTGGGGGGGGGGGCTTGCCGGCTAGGTTTGTTTTTGTTGTTGTTGTTGTTGCTATTGTTATTGTGTTTGTTTGTTTGTTTTGTTTTGGTGTCAACTGGACACAAAGTTGCATTGAGTCATGGTATTTCCTCACCAGAACAGAATCCTAACTTGGACAACAGGGAACAAGACAATCTTCAATAATGAGCCAAAACCACTGTGAGACACTGTCAGGGCGGACAGCAGCTGATGGAGGAACCAGCCGGGCTCCAGGCTCCCTGTCCCAGCTTGAATCATCATCACTGTGACTCAGGCTGACCATGTCACAGACTTTTGCTTCATTTTGGGAAGAAATAGGGGCATCCCAAACATGGCATGTCCCCCAAACATTCGTGTGCTGGAAACTTAACCCCCATTCCGAGGTGTTCAAGGGCTTGAACTACGAGGGAAGGGCCTCCGGGGAGCAGTGAGGGTCAGAGAAGGCCACAGAGGTCTGTGTTAATAACATTGCAAGACACAGGGTGGTGGTGGCACACGCCTTTAATCCCAGCACTCGGGAGGCAGAGGCAAGTGGATCTCTGTGAGTTTGAGGCCAGCCTGGTCTATAGAGCTAGTTCTAGAACAGCCAGTGCTACATAGAGAAATGCTATCTTGAAAATCCAAACCAAAAAAAAAGGGTGGGCGGGGGTTGGGGATTTAGCTCAGTGGTAGAGCACTTGCCTAGCAAGCGCAAGGCCCTGAGTTCGATCCTCAGCTTAAAAAAAAAAGTCCTGCAGGACTAGAGGGATCTGAGCTGGCACTATTATTTCATATTTTCATGCCATGCTCTCTGCAGTGTGAGTATGCGGCAGGAAACCCTGTGGCTCATGCCCAGAAGATCTGAGTTTCATTCCCATCAACTTCCCCAGCCTCAGAACCATAAATAGGAAACATTTTCACTTAGAAATCCCCTGGACTCGGGTAACTGTCCTAGCAACAGGAAATAGACTAAAATAGACTAAGACATCCCCCAGCCCCAGTACCCCGTGTCACTCACTCAACTCCAGGATGCTCGGCCACAAGCCTTGTGTCTTGTCTCTTCGTGATCAACGTGATGGTTCAGAATTGTCTAGTTTTCGTCAGATGGAGTCTAAACAGCTTGCACCCTGAACCCTGAAAGGAAAATTAAGACTTGGAGTGACAGATGGGCTGTCAAAACAACAACAACCAATGGTGAAAGTATTTCCCTTTTGTTTGTCCTGATTTCTTTAAGGTCAGATTCATCCTTGGCATTAACATCACTGTGATAGCTCTAAGCTTGGACTCATCAAGAGCTGCAAAGAGGGACAGGTCATTGGCTTGCAGCCCTTGGCAGACACCAGTAAGAATCTAAGAGGAATTAATTAGGCCTGTGGTTGAATTCTGTTTATTAATATAAAATATAAATGACTGTCCAATGTAGAAGTGATTGCATTTTCCCAGTGTAGAAGTGATCACGATTTCTATTCTAGAAATATCCAAGTTTTAAATGATGGCCCTGCTAGACAGAGAAGCCCGTGTGCCACTAAACAGGAGATGCTATCAATCATAAGATAAAGCAACACAGAATGGACCATCAAGATGGGGGATCAGAAGTCAGCCAAGCCCAATGCCCTCCCAAGGCTGGAAACGCTGTGCCCCAGACTCTTCTTAAAGAAAAGACTTGGGCTTGTGTAATGGTTAGTGTTGTCAACTTGAATCATCTGGAAGACAGAATGCTAGACATGTCTGTGGGGGACTATCTTGATTATGTTCATTGAAGTGGGAAGAGTTGCCCACTGTGAGCGGCACCATTCCCACTTAAGTAGAAGGAGGGAACTGAATAGTAGCAAGTGTTCATCCCTTTCTGGTTCCTGACTGTGGATGCCACGTGACCAGCCATCCTGCTACTTTGCCATCACGCTTTCCACAATAGAATGAACCCTTGAATGGTGAGCCACATAAGCTCAGTTTTTTTCTACTTAAGTTGCTTTTATCAGAGTACTTTAGCACAGCACAGGAAAAGAAACTAAGACAGGTAGGTGGGTCAGTGTGCTGAGGAGGGAAACCCCACCACAGAGTGGGAGGCACCATGAAGTCAGGGGCAGAATTGTGGAAACAGCCATCTGGGCAAAGGAGTCACAGTTGTATGTGGCTATGTTCATGACAGCTATTCTCTCCATTGTAGTCACACCCATGCATCTGGTGGAGCACTGTGGTGTCTCAAAGACTGCGGGTGCATCCCACCAGCATTTAGGGAGTCACCTAATTAGGTCCTTCCAAGTGGCATCCAAGGTGGACCCCCTCATGTCCCACAGTGGGATATGCAACAGTGGTCACCTCTAACCCTAATCATGGACAGTTCTCCCCCACCACACCACACCCCCCGCACACCTCCCCCATCAGCAGCAGTAAAGGGACAGACATGACTATGCTGTCATCCTCACTAGCCTGTGGAGTTTCCCCTAGACTCCTCGGGACCTCAACTCGGGCCAAATCAGGATCTTTGGCTTTAATGAACTTCAGGTCCAGCTGGAACAGTGAGGCAGAGTTGGAGATTTCGTGAAAGGTATTTGAGAGGCACTCAGAAAAAAAGAAGACATACCAGAAGGGGGTATGTGCTTCCCAGGGGAGAGCTATACTCATCGGGCGTAGCTTTAGTCATTTTTGGTAGCTCTCCAGTTCCATCTCAAATCATTGCTAAGAACCCTTCGTTATCTTCTCCTCTTCCTTTTTGAAAAGAGAGGTGGCTCTGGAGATGCCTTGGATGCTGGGTAGTTTGAATGTAATTGACCCCCATAAGTTCATAGGGAATGGCACTATTAGGAGGTGTGGTTTCATTGGAACAGATGTGGCCTTGTTGGAGGAAGGGTATCACTGTGGAGGTGGGCTTTGAGGTCCCCTATATGCTCAAGCCACACTCTGTGTCTCAGATCACTTCCTGTTGCCTGCGGGATCAAGATGTAGTTCCTTCCCCAGCACCATGTCTGCCTACATGCCACCATGTCCCACCATGAGGATAATGGACTAGATCTCCAGAAATGTAAGCCACCCCAAGTAAAACATTTTCCTTTATAAGAGTTGCTGTGGTCATGGTGTCTCTTCACAGCAATAGAAACCCTAAGACAGATGAAGTGCTATGATATGATAAGGTGAAAGCAGAGGACACATGGGTTGCACTTGGGGCTTAGTACATGTCCTTTTCCTGTGAATGGGGCTCCTAGTGAGATTCCTAGAGAACTATGGATTTGTAGCTGGGAAGGAGAAAGGCCTTAAACAGTCACCTGTGCTGGGATTCTTGCTCTGCTGCTGGTGAGAGGCTTCCTTCTCATCCAAATGCCTGGGTAAACACCCCTCTTCCCACATCTCATAGTCTCCTATTTCTACTTCCTTTCTGTCCTCCCTCATCCCCCCGGTCTAGGGTGAACTTTTATGCTTGCACAGATGTTGATCTTCATGTGTCCGATGGTCCCCTACTTGGGGACACAAAGCCCCCTGCCCACCAAACCACACAACTCAGTGTGTTCTGAACCATGGAGCACCCTGTTTCTCACTTTACAGAAAGAATCATGTGGGACTGTGCACAGCTCTTTACCAAGCACTCTTGCTTACTCTGCCAAGTGTCTCACCTAGTAGAGGCCTGGGGTGGGCATGAGGACTGGGCCATCCTCTGGTAACAAAGCTTTCATCCCTGGCTGTGAAAGTCACCAAATATAGAGAAGCTAGCCTCAGGTACTGTGTCCTTGTTCAAATGAGACACATGGTTTGTACCTTCTCCTGGTCAGGAGCCCACAGCACTCTGGCTTGTAGGAAATGGGCTGAGAGCCACTGCTCACCACAGGAAATGGGACATTGAGGTAAGGTCATAGGAAGGGAAGCCTAGAAGGAAATCCATTCAATTACAGCACAGTTCGACTTTAATTTGAAAGGAGCGTCTTAATTGCCTTGGCTCAGCTGCAGGTAATAGAAAGGTTAAATCAGCTTCAAATTTTTATTTCATTCACTGTGAGATGACTGATTCCAAATATTGAACTTCCTTCAGAGGAACAATAAATTACTTTCTGAAATATAGATTGTGCCAATAATGGATGAGTTAGACACAAATGGAATTCCAACATCTTGGGAACATAACCTTGTGTGCATTTTTCTTTTCTAGAAACAGGAGAGAAAAGAGACTTTTGTAGTCTGGTGGGTTGTTGGTGTTTTCCAATGACACAGAGGGGTGCTGTGCAAGCTGAATTTTCCAAAATGTCTGAGCATCCACAGGAAGGTGAGCACTCTAGATTTAAAGTGCTCCCGCCCAAACTCCTTAAGTAGATATGGTAGTGGTAACAGACATGGCCCGAGAAGAAGACGTGAATGACGAGACTAGAGTACCCATAATGCACATGGCCAGAAAGCGCCATTTTATTCTGTTCTATGAGATAGTACAGAGGACAGAATACAAAATGTTCTCTGAGGAAGGCCCTGGTTTTCTCATCCCTGGGAGAGACCACCGGATGGAAACAGCCCAAGGGAGGAAGTGTCTGTTTTGACTTCCATTTTTCTATAATCTTAGGTAACAGTTCTCTGATTGACTTCAGTGATTCTGGGCCCATGGTAGTATGGGACTCCACACTCCACAGTGGCAGGAGCATGTGGTGTGGCACAGGAGCCTACTGATATCATGATGGGCAGGAAGAAGAGGGAGAGGGAAGGACTTTAGATCCAGGAGAATCTTCAAAAGCACATACTCAGTAACGCACCAGCTCTAGCTAGGTCCCACCTCCTCAGGGCTTGAGAGAGTGCTTTCAAGATACTGCCACCTGGGGTCTCAGTTCAACACATGAGACCATGGGTCTCAGAATCCAGGCTAGAAACAAAAGACGAAGGGAAGGCATGAGCTAATGTCTACAAAAATGCATGTTCCCATCTAAGGTCTGTTTCTGGAGCACCTAGCATGCATCATCTCCTTCTACAGAGGATGCAGTGTGCAAAATGCACAGGAGTCAGGCAGTGCTAGAACTTACCTTCAGTTTTGTTGATGGGGCAGTTCCACAGCATGTGAGCCAGCCCCACATAGCCTATGTGTAGGGTCACAGAGGAAGGAAGGGAAAGTTATAGTCCCAGGTTGTCATTGGCCTAGGGATGAGGGGGACAGGATTAATTCATTGCAGAGTATTAGAAAGTGTTGTGTGTGTCACAGAAAAATGTGTTGGCACCAGGGTACAGGGGTGTTGGGAGAGGGGGACAGCTCCCATCAGCTGTCAAGAAAGTGATGCCTCAGTGATTAAGAGCACTGGCTGCTTCTGCAGAAGACATGGGTTTGGTTCCCAGCACCCACATGCTGGCTCACAACTCCCTGTAACTCCAGTTCCAGGGCATCTGACACCCTGTTCTGGCTTCTGAAGACACCAGCCATGCACGTGGTGTACAGACACACATGCAAGCAAAACACCCACAAGCACAAAATAAAAATAAGCAGATCTTAAAAGGTGACTGTGAAAAGACATCACAAGGACTATTGAAAGGGAGACATCCAATATCAGACCGGTGCAAAAGATGTGAGCAGACATCCTGCTAGACCAGCGGTTCTCAACTTTCCTGATTCTGTGACCCTTTAATACAGTTCATATTGTGGTGACCCCCATACACACACCATAAAATTATTTTGTTGCTATTTCATAACTGTAATTTTGCTACTGTTGTGATTATTAATGTAAATATCTGATATGTAGGATATCTGATATGGGACCGGGATGGGGGGTCATAACCCATAGGTTGAGAACTGTTATGACAGACGAAGGGTTGCCAAGTTCATCACTGCAGTAGGGAAAACACCCTCTAAGATGCTCAGCAATGGCCTTGTCGTCCACCTTCTGTCATCCAATGGCCCCTTTCTATCACAATGACATCAGAAAATGCCTCCCTAGAGCCAAACATCACCCTGGCTGGAGGGCCACTGTTGGTAGACATGAGAAACAAGAAGAGGCAGAGCTGGAAACATGGCCTTGCCTTCCAAGGAGGAACTGGGCCAGTTTGCCCGGGATAGAGTGAACATGGGGGATTCTTGGGAGACAAGGTTGGCAAGGTGCAGGAGGCCATGTTTACAAGGTCTATTGGCTACTGGAAGGTTGGTTTCTACCCTGCACAGAAGTCACCCAGAGGCTCAAGTCCTTCCGGTAGACTCCTCTGTCTTCCAGGTAACTCTATTCTGAACCATCACAAACAGCATCACCTGCCCTGGTGGCTTCCGGCTACATTTAGCCAGTTGTAAAGGGTTATGGGCAATAGTCCAGAGTGCCTATTCCTGTAGCTGCATCTCTGCTGGCCCCCATGGCCATCCATACTTCTCCACCAAACACTAGAGACAGATGGTTCTTTCAGCCACACTCTCTGGTTCCTGGTCCCCCATGTTCCACCCCCTGTCTCAGGTCTAGGGGCAGAGTAAGCAGCCCCAAAGAACAGCACCAACCCAGACCTTTACAGGTGTCTCTGGTTGCCACCCCAGGGAGTCAAAACTGGAATTTTGCTGCATCCTTCTAATGTAGACTTTATGAGTAAGCTGCAGAGGAATAAACAAGACCAGTAACCCCTGCAGGGTTCCAGGATTTAGTCCAGCAATGGGGATGCTGTGCCTGTCTCCTTCCCTCCTGGATGTCTCTCGTTCCATCTCAAAAATGAACACAACAAAGGAACATATCAGCTTTCAAAAATAAAACTGTGTTAAATAAAAAGGCTTCAAACACGTTGCCTAGCTGGAGGCGGTCTGCCATGTTCCCAGGCACCAGAAACACCACAGCATCTGTTTGTAGTTTTCAGCCTTCTGAGTTCATCCAGAGCCAGGGGACAAGTCCGCAGTGACTTCTGGCTGCAGAGGGAACAGAATGTCTCCATTCTATGCCCCTGGGGTTCTGATCCATGGCCTTCCACAGCCTGGATGAAAACAAGCATAAGAACATAGCCTCGGACAGGCAATGGCTAGGATCCTTTGGAGACAGGAGGTTCCCTGGCACTTACTGACCAGCCAATCTAGCCAATCAGTGAGCTCCAGGTTCAGTGAGAGAGATGCTGTGTCAAAAGGAAGCCACCTGCCACTAGCCTGTGACCACCCCACGCATGTACACACACATGAGCATGTACAGACACACTAGAAAAAAATCAACTTGCTGTGATGTATTTGGCCACAGCAGCGAGAAAAGTAGAGGGCAGGGCAGAGTGAGATCATGGTCCTGTCCCACCTGCACTTTGGGAATCTGCTCATGTAGGTGTCCACGCGGGGAAAGATGGCGTCCATGCACTCTTCCCATTCTCCCTGCTAAGCAGAGCTGATACCATGGGCACCGTCCATACAGCAAGCAGGAGAAGGCCCTGGAAGGGAGGACCAGGAAAGGGACAGGCTAGACCCACATCTCAGGACCCAGTGAGGTCACTGGGTCCTGCTGTGCTTTGGAGCTCCCACCTTGGAGAGCTAGCTGACAGCAGAAACCCCAGGGGGTGTGGCCAGACACATCCCCAAGGGGAGCTGCTTTCTTCAGCCAGGGTGTAGGGAAAGAGACAGTGTAGCTGGACAGCAAACAGTTGTGTGGTCCAGGGAGGTCAAGCCAGGAGCCTGAATTGGCTCTCCCTGTGGGTCAGGAGATTAAGGCCAGCCTCCCTGAGGCTGGGAGGAGCAATGATACACTACAACTACCCCACCACCCCTGTGAGGATGGTAAAGGATGATTAGCCTAGACCTTGAACTCCCCATCCCCTCCCCCAGCAGAACCAAGAGTCTCTCTCCCAGATAAAGAGAGGAGGGATGGAGGGACCAGGGTAATAAGGGGGTTAACTGAGGAAGCCTGTTGAGACAAGATGTAGGTAATGTCCAGAGCCTTACGGCCCGATGCTAAAGGGACCAGTTGGAGGCAAAGGAAGTCTTCCTCATGCAGAAAGAAAAAAAATTGTCAATGGGGAAAGAGAAGTCAAGACCCCAAAAGTAGATGGCACGTTCAGAGAAAGATCCAAACAGGATTGAAACAGCCATGTGGAAATGCTGGTAAGTGACTAAAAGAGCATTTGAGAGAGAGATGATAAATAGAAACAGCAAAAATCAAGTGTAGGCAAGTAGGTAGATAGAAGACCCAAAGATGAGACAAGTTTTAGAGCCAGAAAGATTTTTTTAAAAATCTGGAACAAAAGGCTCCATGCACCAGAGTGGAGGCCCGGGAGGAAAGAGCCTGCCCTGTAACACAGGGCAGGAGAGAGGGCACAGTCTGGACACAGAAGAAACAGATTTAAAGGAAAATAAAGGAAAACGAGCCTTGCAGACACATTGGGTGCATCACAAAGGATTTAACACTTGCTTTTAGAGCCTCAAAGGAAGGGAGAAATAAAGTCAGGCTAAAAAAACTCTCAGCAAGAAATAATCACTGAAAATCACACTCCCTCCCCACCTCCCCAACTTTGGCCCAAAAGATACAGAAATCTGCAGGTTTAAGACTGAGTTAGCCCCCCAAATCGTTAAATCTAAACAACCTCATACCAAGAAGAAGAAGAAGCGGCCTCAAATTAAAGTTCAAACAACACAAAGGTGGAAAATTCTAGAAAGTGCTAAAGACAAAGTAACACCTTGATGTAAGGAAGAAATAACTTTTAAAAAGTTATCTTGCCAGAAACTGTGGCGGGCAGGAGAAGGAGCCGAGCCTTTGCGGAAGGGCAGAAAGAACAGTGAAATCGGGATTCTACAGTCATTAAAATATCCTTGGGAAGTGATGAGAAATGAAGACTTTCACAGAGGAAGCAAAACCAAGAGAACGCGCTCCTAAGAGGGCATTCCGAAGCAGAGGCAGAGAGATACGTTCCAGACAGAAAGCTGAGGAAGGATGGAGTGAGGGATCAAGGGATGGAGAGAATGAGAGAGGGAGGGAGGGAGGGAGGGAGGGAGGGAGGGAGGAGGAAAAGAACAAGAGAAAATCTATAAATAAAATAATTGTTAAAAATTAAACCTGTAGACCGGGTTTCAGTGGCGCATGCCTTTAATCCCAGCACTCAGGGAGGCGGAGACAGGCAGATCTCTGAGAGTTCGAGGCCAGCCTGGTCTACCGAGTGAGTTCCAGGACAGCCAGAACTACATAAGAGAGACCCTATCTGGAAAAACAAACAAACAAACAAACAAACAACCCCCTAATACCAGCATGGTTTCCCTGCAGGGAGGGAGACACAGAGACAATTATGTCATAATGGGGGAGGGGAGGAGAGCATAAAGGACCTGAAGGGAAATGGGCCCGACTTGAATCTTTAAAGCCAGGAACTGTGATGTAAGTTATGCAAAATGAAATTACTGCAGTAACTACTAAGAAAAGTCTGTGCCAAACAATGCATTCAAAACCATTAGGGACAAATTCAACGGACATTTTAGGAAGTATTCATGTCATACATAGGGAATCGGAAAAGCAGAAAACAAAACAAACAAACAAACAAGAAACAAATAAAAGGCAGACATTAGCCCTTAATATCAGCAGTTACACTCAACACTGAACACACTGATTAAAAGACAGATTTGGCGGCTGGAGAGTTAGTTCAGTGGTTAGCACTGTTGCTCTTGCAGAAGTCAGGGCTACAATTTCCAGCAGCCCCATCACAGCTCACAACCCTCTACAACTCCAGTTCCAGGGGACCCAACGCCCTCTTCTGGGCCCTGCAGGTACTGCACTCACATGGTGCACATAAAGACAGACAGACAAAACATTCACACATGCAATAATAATAATTAAAAAGACAGACTGACAGAGGGATTTGCAAACAATGGTCCAATAATATGCTGTCTGCGTGAAACTTATTTCGGATACAAGTATATAAGTAAGTTGAAAGTAAAGAATAAAAATACTGTATGTCGAAGACATATTAATCAAGAGCAAGTAGACCCTTTCTCAAAATAAAACATAAAAAGAAGAGTAAGGATAAAGCTCAGCTCAGTGGTAGATCATTTTCCTGGAAAGAGGGTCTTCTGATAGACTAATATTCATACAGAAACCTGTCCCATTGTTACTTCATCAACCTTAGATGAGAGATGTAGTCTCTTCCATCAATCAACACATTACCTGCGTCAGAGATGGAAACAGGGAGGGACAGGATGAGATGGGGAAAAGCAGGCAAAGAAGAGGTCACAGCAGGGCTGTCAGTGGGCTCCTGCCTCTCCGGTCTCTCTTCCCTTCAGGAAATGGTCCCTGTGCCCAGTTCCCTCACATCCCAAGTTGATAACCCTCAGAGAAGCAGCTCTATGCTTGCTGAATCCTGAGCACCTAGGAAAGTGTCTGGAACTAGATAGCAATTGAGTGTGTGTGTGTGTGTGTGTGTGTGTGTGTGTGTGTGTGTGTGCAGAGAGGCCAGAGGACAACCTCAGCTGTTATTCCTCAGGCATCATCCACCTTCTTTTCTGTTGAGCTGGGGTTCTCTTACTGGTCTGGAACTTGCCAAGTAGGCTAGTCTTGCCACTGAGTTGCAGGGATCTTCCTGTGTCTGCCTCCTCAGGACCAGGATTTGAAGCATGCACCATTATGGTTGACTTTTTTTAAACATGGGTTCTGGGGGATTGAACCTAGGATCTTGTGCTTACTCGCTGAGCCATTAGCCCAGTCTGTGCAGGAATTGCTTATGTAAGCAATCCCAAGGGAAACCCCCCCAAAACAGGCGGTACACGGCACAACTCACCCACTCCTAAATGATTCTCCCTCTGCTGCATTCACACATCTCCCTCCATGAGCCTCCATTTCAGTGAGTACACAACCCTAACCCCGTTGGAGGTCTTCCAATAAGCCCAGTGACAGCTCCATGAGGGCTAGGATTGGGAAATCATTACACACTGGCTTCCACCCGACTCAGATCTGAAGATACGAATTTGGCTGGCCTTGTGGCCTTGGTGTGCTTCAAAACTCCATGGGATTCCTTTCCCATCTTGGTTGAAAATAACACTGCTCTGTGGCCAGTTTCCGTTCATTTCACCAAGTGGGGAGTCGACAGGCAAGCTCAGCTCAGTTGGCATCTTCCTGTCCAAATACAAGAAATTACAAAGTAGCTTCCCGAACCTAGCCAGCCTTGTTCTGCTCCTCGGCCTCTGCTTCTGGGGTGTTCCATCATGAGCTCAAAGGTTGGACTGAGCCATCAGCCGGGGGGCAAGGGAGATGATTCATCTTCTCAAGGGAGCAGAAATTGGGGTCAGCCAGGACACAAGGTGGCTAATTAGAAAGGCCCCCAGCGGCAGACCGGAGTAGATGCAGAGCTACCTGGGGCTCAGGTGCAAGCAGCTCCTGGGGGGTTCTGCCAGAACTTCGCAGCAATTCTCCACCCAGGGTCACTTCCTTTCTCTCTGGTCATTTTGCTCAGGGAAGAGACGCCACTTTTGTTAGGCAAAGGAGTCCAAGATGGCCAAATCCAGCCCCTCTTGGACTCAGCCTTGAACACAAGCTTGGGTGTCTCATGTGCTCACCACATGCTAGGACCCCTTCCTCCTGTTTACAACAGAAAAGATTTTCAAAAGATAGCAAAGAAAAAAATGTAAAAAAGACATTAAAACATGAATTGAAGTATTTCTCAGCAATCCCACTTAAAAGTCTGTGGGTGGCCGTAATAGGTTCTAAATGACTGGAGGAGGGATGGGTTGGGAGAAGACCCAAAAAAAAAAAAAAATCTAATCTCATTCTTTTGTTCTATTTTCTTTTTCTTTGAAAGAATTTTTAATTAATTTTTTTATTTTTAGAAGAAGCCATGCTCTGAAGAGGAGCTCAGAAACCAATCAGCTGACACATTATGTTACATCTTTGGTCCTTGGCAGGGAAGGGAGCCGGTTCCACCCGGCTCCCAGCAGGAAGGGGCATGGGAGGGCTGTTTGCCTGGAGCCTGGCGGAGTATAGAAGGAGGAAACTTCCCTCTGCTTGGTAGAAATGCAGATGGTGGCACTCAAGAGACCAGCCAGCATCTTGTCACCAGGTGGCTGGACTTACTGATGGTTTTTAGCGGCGAGGAAAAGTCACGAAACACAAGAGAATCCACTAACAAGAATTTTATGAAGACAAGGAGAAAGGGATAGATGTGATCAGGCCTGTGGAAGGAAACGTGTGAGAAAGGGGCCAGGGGGGACATGGGGCCTGTCTTTTAAGGGCCAGCTCACACCTGTGCACAGAGGCCCATGTGGCTACTCCACGCATGCGCATAGATCATGTGGTCACGCTGTGTGCCATTATGTGACCATGCAGCCATGGGGCATGGGTATGACCCAGAAATGACTTAAGTGCCCCGCCGAGCATGCGAGACCATGGGGGCGTGGTTGGAATTCCTATCACTTTCCCTTCCTCCCCGGAAAAGGAAGACTGAATTCAATGAGCTAATAACCTGCTGCTAACTAATGGATAACCAAGTACTTTTAGTACACTTAGTCCAAAGGTTGCTGTCTCCTGGGAGGAACAGTGCTTTACTCCAAGTTAATCCCAGTGAGTGAGCAAGAGTGACCTCCTCTCTCTCCCCAACAACCCCATCCTTTTGTCCCAGACTGTCCTAGAACATCTGCTGTGTTTTTCTTTATCTTGAGAGAAGTCTGAAGAATCCTTTCATGTCTACCACCAAGGTTTCTGAACTCTCCAAGATTGCCAATCATACACCAATTACAAGTCATAATAACATGTCACTTTGTGGATTTCTGCATAGGTTTCCACAGAATTACTGGGATGATTGATGCTGTCAGCTTGACAGGATCTAGAATCATGGAAGAGACAAATTCTGGGCCTATCTAAATTCTGGGTACCTACAGTGAAGTTTGGCTGGGGTGAGAAGTTCCATTGGAACTGTGAGTGGCACCGTCTCATGAGTCTGGTCTGAGTGTAAAGGAGAGAGTGACCCATAAACCAGCATCCATCTCTCTCTGCTTCCTAACTGCAGATGCAATGTGGCCAGCCACCTCACGCTTCTGCCGCCATGCCTTCCCTATCACAGTGGACTGTATCCCCTGGTACTGTAAGCCAGAACAAACCGGCCCTTTCTTAAGTTTCTTCTGTCTGGAATGTATTGTATTGTGTGCGTGCATGTGAGTGTATGTGTTCATGGTGGCCAGGAGAGGGCATTAGATCACCAGAACTGGAGTTACAGGCCATTGTGAGCTGCCAGGTGAGTGCCAGGAACCAAACTCAGGTCCTCTGGAAGAGCAGCCAGCGCTCTTAACTACAGAGCCCTCACTCCAGCCCCGGTATTATATGAAAGCCACAAGACAAAATAACTGATACAGTCACTTTGAGGTTTCACACATGTGGAGCAGGCAGGACCAAGTTACCCACAATTCCCCCAACCCATGATGGGCTTATTTATTTATTTTTACCTCCAAAGCCTTGAACATATGCAATGGACAGGTCACCCCGAGGCACCGTGCCACCAGCGAGCAGAGACTGTCCGACCAGCCTTACACTGACACTAACTATATGCCCGGTTTGTGATCATGCCACAACCAGCTCCTTGTGGGGCTGTTAATGATTGTAATGCCACAGTCATTAATGAGTCTCTCCTGTCTAACCCAGAACAGCAGCTCTTTAGAAAAGCATGCACAGGAAGTCTTAACTAATCATCAGTGGGAAATGCTTTCTCCCAAGCAGTAGTTGTGGCCTGCTAATGTGTTTACTTCCGAAGCCTGAAACCCATTAAGAAATCTGTCCACAGCAAATTCCCCAACTGCCAACCAACAGCACCACACCAACTTTAATAGCTCGAAAAAGTGTGTTTTCTAATTAATTACATGGGACACAACAGCCTTCTGAGGATAGAGGGGAGGCAGGGTCTGCTGTGTGTCCTCCGTGGATCCCATGGCTGCCTGATGAGTGTCCACATCATACATTCCTTTGGTCCAGGTCCAGCTTAATGGATACAGAGTTACTCAAGGTGGAGGATAGCTTCAGGGAAGCCACAGGACTGATCCACTCCTGAGAAACTTCTAGAATAGTTCCATGGAAGCGGGGCAGAGGGGAATCAGGAAACCTCTTCATGATTCCAAAGAACCTTTGAAAGAGACACTGTGCACTAGAGAGGGGGCATTTGATGGGAGGCACAGGGACCTTGTGGGAAGATGGCTGCTTCCATACTAAATGTGGACATTTGACCATCAGAGTCCAAGGCAACACTGGTTCTGATAGAGATGAGGTGGGTCCTACTTTCCACAGAAAGCCATGACCTCCCCTGACTCCCATCCCACACACCATGTGTTCTTCTAGAATTAATTGATCTCACCTCTCCAAGAGATCTGTTTTTTCTTCCTCTTGCAGTGGTTCTCAACCAGTCATGACCCCTTTGGCAACCCTCTATCTCTAAAAGTATTTACATTACAAATCATCACAGTAGCAAAACTGCAGTTATGAAGTAGCAACGGAAATGATGTTATAGTTGGGGGGGGGGGTGGTCACTATAACATGAGGAACAGTATTAAAGGGTCACAGCATCAGAAAGGTTGAGAACCACTGAGCTATAGCATAGAGGTTCTGTCCCGTGACTTTGCAGACTCCGTCCCCAAGTGGGCATTTGTTGAAGCCCTTAAACAAGAATCTCCTGGTAGGAAACAAGTTGGCCTAGTCCACTACGGCATGTGTTCAGGACGACTATCAGAAGCCTCGGTGATAGTCATGGGCTTCACAGGCTGCTGGGTTGGGACAGACAGGACAGTGGCCAAGGTGTTGAATGATTTGTTGGTTTCGTTGCTCAGCCAGGAACCTTCTCATCTGGGGCCCCAGAGGTCACTGGGCTGTGTCAGCCCCCCACTGTGTCCAACCCCTGAGCCCACTGCCCACAGGAAAATAACAGGGAACTTGGAGGTGCCTGGTCAGAATGCTGCTGTCATACTGCTGTGCAGAATAGCAGCTGGGGGAAGCATCTGGAATCCCTCTCTTTCTTCCTCTGCTCTTTATTCTTATACATATGAGGTATAGAAATAGCCCTACAGGGAGCATACAGATGCTCTCTGAGATTGAACAAATCCCATAGCAGCACATTTGCCATAGTCTGTCTCTGTCTCTGTCTCTGTCTCTGTCTCTGTCTATCTATCTATCTATCTATCTAGCTAGCTAGCTCTAGCTCTCATCTGTCTCTCTCATCTCTATCTCTGTCTCTCTGTACCTTTGTTTTTGCCCTGAGGGGCAGCAGTTTCTAAATTCCCATCAAGAAAGAAGGGATTGAAAGGGTGCTGAAGAAATCTTTACATTTTTGGAGGTATTTGGGGAAACTGGAGTGCAGACTGATACTAGACAATGAGAAATTGTGGTTACAGTGGTGAGGGATACAGCCAGGCACGGAAATGTCCATCATTGTGTCAGACCGTTAATGGTGAAGGATTCTTTTCAAGTGGTCCAAAAGCAGACACACACACACACACACACACACACACACACACACACACACACACGGAGAGAGAGAGACATACAGACAGAGGCACACACAGGGGGAGAGAGAGAGAGAGAGAGAACAGACACAGAAAGAAACAGAGAAGACCAAGTGACAGGCAGAAATGAGACACAGAATGGTGACAGAGAGACAGAGAGACAGAGACAGTGAGAGAGATGGAGAGAAAAGAGAGAGAGAGAGAGAGAGAGAGAGAGAGAGAGAGAGAGTACAGCAAATGTGCGGCCATTTGTTCAGCCTCAAAAGGCATCTGTATGCTCACTGGAGGGCTATTTCTATATCTCATATGTATAAAAATAAAGAGCAAAGGAAGAAGGAAGCGAGGCAAGGGTAAGAGGACTTTTAAAGTATAATTCCCAGAAGGAAAGAGAAGCCAAACTTAACAGACACTCCAGGACTTTGAGATGTGAAGGCCAGCAAAAGGTTACTATGGAAGGGAAGCCTGGAGATGCCCTGGGGCCCCTGCCAGGCCTCACCAACCTAGAGATCCTTTGGGCCCCCTGCTAGGCCTGGCCTCATAGGCTGATGAGTTTAGTTCAAAGTGATAGACAATTAGCCATATTGATAACACCAGAAATCTATCCAAATGGGCTATCAGTTCAAAAACAGCAATCATAACAAAAGCTAAGGTCTCTACATCTCCACTAAGGATCACTTGAAAGCAAGGGCTGGGAAAACAGACAAAACACATACACACTGCATAGACATACACCACACAAATACACATTTACGTATACACATTATCCTCCCTCTCTCCCCCTCCCTTCTTCCCTCCCTCCCTCCTCCCCCCTTCCTTCCCTCCCTCAGGCCTGAGATTCTCATGAACGAGTAGAAAGAGCAATCTTTCCTGATTGCACACATGGTTAAGACACACGGGCCAGAGCACGCACAGCTGTATGGAGACCCGGGCGATTTGGGTTAGCATTCAGACATCCCAACCATGTGAGGATCATAGTCCCAAACCTCCCCTACCTCTCCTCCCTCCCCCACTGAGGACAAAGCTGCTGATACAGCAGCCGTACTGAAGCCACGATTTCCCGGCTTTAATCATCTTTCTAAAGAAAGTACATTAGGAAAGGCCTCCCAGGTGCCAGTGTGAAGGTCAGCCAGATAATGATAAAAAGCTCCACACACATCATAAAACTCCTAAGAGAACAGAATTCCAGCATTCTTCTCTGGGGCTCCCTAATAAGCTAATAGATGGCCTGCCCGGCCTAACCTCCATAGCCTATTTGTTGAAAGGGTGATGGAGAAGTTCTGATATTCATGACGACAGGTGACCAACCACAGACTAATGGGGCTGGCTGGCATTCCGGCAACGCCTGTGCAGCTGTCCTGGTCTGTCACAGTTCTGGTTGTGCTCTGCCCTAAATAACAAATACAAGCCAACAAAGTTCTTCTGGGTCGGGAGTTTGCACACTTCTCCTGCAAAGGGTGGACAGTGAATGCCAAGGCTCTTCTGGCACCACACGGCACCCGACGCCGCCACTCGGTCTCACCGTGGATGGACCAGAGCGGCTGGAGACCCTTCTGATAAAACTTTGCTAACAACACAGGAAGTTGAGTTGTGTGTCTGGTCGGAGTTCCTGCTCTTAGCAATACTGGCTTCCAGCATCTGCAGGGCCTGTTTCCTGTGAAACGTACGTGGCGTGAGTGGCTGTTGGTGTTGCAAGATAATGCTTTTCTTTTTATTGTTCATCCTGCAGCCCTCACCTTCCCAGAGTGAGAATCAGACACACATCACCCTAGGTGAGGTGAGTGTTACAACGAGAATAAACACCAGAGATACTGTTAGCTTTTTTTTTTAAATACTTTTTTTTGAGCTGAGGATCGAACCCAGGGCCTTGGGCTTGCTAGGCAAGCACTCTACCACTGAACTAAATCCCCAACCTGATACTGTTAGCTTTTGTTTTCTGTTTTTAAAATGTAACGTTTGGAGAGAAAAAAAAAAGACTTATTTTTTCTTTATGTGTATGTGTGTGCCTGTGTGTGTTTATGTGTACCACGTGAATACAGAGACCTGTGGAAGCCAGAAGACGGCATTAGATCCACTGGAACTGGAGTCACAGATGGTTGTGGGTTCGGCAAATTGAACCTGAGTCCTCTGCAAGAGTAGCCAGTGCTCTTAACTGCTGAGCCATCTCTCCAGCCTCGCCTTAGGAATGTTTCTAAGTGACCAAATCCACGGCAGCTGTGTCCTCAGATGCAGAAGCAGTGATGGCGGCCGTTGAGAGAGGGTATGAGGGCCCCTGATCCTTCATTGGTCTGGGTAGTTTGGGCGGAGAGGATCGAGATGTCAAAGGCGAAGCTGTCAGGTGACCTGTGGGGCCTGGAGAAAAGCAAGCCAAGGGACTTCTTCTCTAGACTGCCCAACAAGGACAAGGTTGGAGACATCGTGTCTGGGAGTCTGTGGAGGGATGGAAACAGGAGTCTGTCTCCATCTTCAGAGCTGAACTAGAGAACAGTTCACAAGACATCTAGTGAAGGACCCACATAAGTCAGAATGCAGTGAATTCCTGTAGGCAGACGATCCAGGACAGGAGAGGGCAGCAAGTGTGTTCCCCCATCTGTCCACTGGGATTTAGTTTGGTCATACAACGCCAAGATAAAAATTGGTCTAGAAATATTACAAAAGTAATTTGCACCTATTTTTGTTGTTGTTTCAGAAGGGTGTGTGTGTGTGTGTGTGTGTGTGTGTGTGTGTGTGTGTGTGTGTGTTTTATACTCTCAGGAGGAGCAAGACTTTTCAATTGCTCATGCACGCAGCTTCCCTGCTACCAATGACACGCCACCACCTCCTGGCCTTGAACATTTCTCCCTCCTCTCTTCCCTCCTCCTCCCAACGGCTGAACTTGTCCCACGGAGCCCCACCCCTACACCTTCGGTCTCAAAGACCCTGACTCAGCTTTTGGTGGGAACCACAGTAGGAACCCACCTCTCCAGTTCCCACCTTCCATCACACCTGCCCAGCACTTACACTTTATGCAAAAGCTGCCTACTGACAGTTTTGATGCGGACTGATACTGACTGCTAGATGCTTAGGCTTTCAGCTGCAAACTGAAGTGTGGTTTCTGGAATAAAGGCGAGTTCTTGCCTCCTTCCCTCTTGTCAGACTATACACAGGTCCCGTAGATGGAAAGGGGGGAAAGGAAAGACAAGAAACAGAAGTCACAGCCAGGGGCTAGGAAGAGACTTGTCTCCTCTCTACGGGTCTGACTCCTTATGGTGGGAAGTGGTATCTGTGAGTATCTGTATCTGTCAGCTCTAGTGAGGCAATGCTGCATTAACAAATAGTCCCATGCATTGATACAAATCTGAATCTCTCCACAGAATATACCTCTCCCCGGTAAGCTGCAGGGCTCTCTGGGGTTTTTCTCTCTGAGATTCAGACTAAGGGAGCTGCTGGAGATGGAGAAAACATGGCAGAGCTCCATACACATCAGTCTCAAGATGTCTCCTGACACAAGCAAACTCGTTTCTTTCCAGAGTCACATGACCATGCTTGCCATGGCGGGGCAGGAAAAGAAAATTTAGGAGGGCGGGGGAAGTATGTTATGTTCTTTTTAAAATGTGAACTTGTGACTACAAATTCCCATTCTAAGTAGATGTCACATGCTGAAAATCTCCAGGAAAAAAAAAAATCCTACAAATTATTCATTTTCATCTGGCCAAGCCAAAGCCCTCAGGATCACAGAGCAGAGTGGCCTTTAACACACAGAGGTAGATCTATGCCATAGCTGGGGTGCAGAGATCAGACCCTCAAAACATTGGTCACATCCCCTTCACTCACCATGTATGGGCTACAACTTTTTTTAAGATTTTATTTAAGTGTGTGCAGTGCCCACAGAGGCCAGAAGGGGGCATCATCAAATCCTCCCCTGGAGCTGGAGTTACAGGCCATCTGTTGTGGGTTGCCTGATGTGGGTGCTGGGAGCTGAACTCTGGTCCTTTGCAAGAGAAACAAACACTCTTAGCCACAGAGCCAACCCTCCAGCCCCTGCCCTGCAAATTAAACTTTCCTTCTGGTCCCGATGCAGCCCCTGGCTTCAGTTCACAGAAAACCCTCAGAGGAGGGCAGTCCAGAAAACACCAATGCCCCCTTCTCAGTGTGCTTTATTTCATAGAATTAGCCAGCCATAGATGCCGCACCATATATGATAATTCATAAGCGATAAATCATCACTTTTCATAATTCAGAGGCCAGAGTGATTCCGCCACTCCTCTGAAAGATGAATCTGCCAGCCGTTAGGAAAGCCTAACAGCATTTGACAGATGCACTGGAAATGCCACGGACCACGGAGCCATTTGTCACTGCTGGCATTTGACTGTCAGAGTCTGGGGGGTTCTGCCGGGCCTTAGTATTTTGTCTCTGATTAAAAACAATTCAATGCAGAGTGCTGTGCTAGAAATACAGGTTGCTTTAGCAAACTTGTCTCCCCCTAAATCCTATGAGGAAGGCACCCATGGGCATGTCACGGAGGCTTTTCCTGTGTGGGCTGCTCTCATTAGCAGAAGCACCACTGCTCTCACTAAGGACTCGACTCCGGATCAGATCAGGGAGGCTTCATAGCCTATGACCAAGGCACCCAGAGAAGGTTCTAATACAGTTAAGAGTCTACTTTTGGGACCCAGGGCTAGGGCTACTCTGTCCTTTATGTTTCTGTGACCCTAAGGATCTCAGCCATCACTACCTGCTCGATTCAGAGATAGAGGGTCTACGCAGGTGTGGAGATTTTAGTAAAGGGTATGGATGCCCTCACTGTAGGGGACTGACTGTTCAATGGTGGCAGGACAGACAGACACAAGCAAAAGGATGGGAGCAGAAGGTGATCATTTCCCTCACTGTCATCATTGCTGTTACCAATATCACCATCACCACCACCACCACCATCATCATCATCACACCATCATTACCATGACTACCATTACCATCAACATCATCACCATTATCAACACCATCATCACACCATCATTACCATGACCACCATTACCATCATCATCAACACTCTATCACCACCACTATCATCATCACCATCACATCTACCACCACCACCACCACCACCACCACCACCACCACCACCACCACCACCACCAACCTCATCATCACCATTGTCGACACCATTATTAAGGCCCAGAAGGGGAAATACAATAAAAGCCAATTTTTCTCATTGTCATTTCCACGGTAACTAGTTCCACAAAAACTATTTAGGCTTTGTCACCCTCGAGGGTGACAAAATTTAATTTCTCTACGCAACTGGGCTGTTCTCTTTCCCCATGGTGTAATACTTTCAAACTGACCAACTTCACACAAAGCCCGAGCTAGCTTCACCTGAAGCTACAGCCGTGTGTATTTCTGGCCTCTTCCACTTGGCAACAGTCCCCAAGTCTCTCTCTCTCTCTCTCTCTCTCTCTCTCTCTCTCTCTCTCTCTCTCTCTCTCTCTCGATGGCCTCCCTCTAGCTCATGATGGTCCTCACAAGTCCCCACTGTCTGAGCATTGATGGCTTCACTAAACCATACTGCCAGATCTGTTCTTGTTTGGTTTATGAGCTTGCTTTTCCAATGCTATTTGATTTCCATTTTTTTTCTAATTTGCCAATTTCTCTCTTAAATGGAGTCAGTGACATGCATACTAATAACATGAGGACTTTAATAAGATCCCAACTCAAATACCTAAAGAATATATTTTAATAGAACAGCATTCAGAATTCAAGATTTCTGTTCTCTCCTCTGCCTCAGAGGAACAAAAATCTTTATCCATATAAGCCAAAGTCACAATGTTTAATGTCTAGTCTTCCACAATGGTACGGGAGACACTGAATAGCTGTATGGTATGGAAATTATGACGCATGTAATGGGCATCCTGTGTTCTCAAACTAGGAACACTCTTTGTAGGTTAGGTACATCAATCTGAAGATAGGAACATTAAAAACAAATGATAATCTGGAGAAAATCTTACATTTCAAAAACAATAAGATCACATACAAAAAAAGCAATGTTCACATATTAAGTATTTCCTATAGATCAATAAGGTAAGAAACTAAAAAGTTGGACATGGCTGTCCTGTCATGGTGATTCTAGTGGGGAACATGGGACTGCACCTGTACAGTTCTGGTGGGGACTTGTCTTTCTTTTGGACATGGAGAAAGTCAAGTTATTTTTCTTACCAGGACACTTTGGTCTTCCAGCCTCTCCCTGTGACGGTTGATCTCAAAGATGGAGAGTTCTCATCTCCGGACCACCGAGAAGTCTGCTGTCAGAATTGGAGTCAAGAACTGCAGGTCTTGGCCAAACAGTTGAATGCTGGTAATACATGGCAGCTGTGTTGACTCAGCTCTTAACTGTAAGTAAAACTGGCTCATTCTACGCTATAAATATAGCATTGCTATCCAGTGGATGGAGACTAACCAGTTTGCTATCACAGCGCTGGGATGGATGTCAAGACTGGCCAGCACTGAACGACAGGGCCTGAGAAGCTGCTGGAGTGTCTCCAGGAGCCTCCAACCCAATAGGACAGACCTAAGCAGAGACACGCAGACCAGTTTTTCCTGGCTTCCGCTCAAGACAAATCAACAAATGCCAATAGCATGACTTCTTCTGCTCAGGGCACCTTGCATATATAGGGTTCATTTCTTCCTCATCATTGTGAGGTGAGTGTGCTCATGGACCCATTTCCAGGTAAGAGGCTGAGAGAGAGGACAGCAGCAAGAAGCAGCCAGAAGTAGGACTTGAGATGGGGTCTGATTACAGAGGCCAGAGATAGATGCCCTTTATAAGAACCTGGCAGGCTTAGCCATCCTATGTTACTGAAGCCACTGGTGACACCTCCCACTACACATTGTTGAAAGCCATAGAATGAAGGTCTAATGGTGGCACGTCACACTTGACACCAATGTGTAAGCAGAGAATGCTCTCTCTTCTGTGCATGCTGTTGAAGGTGACATTCATAGACAAAGCCAGTGTTCAGCGCATGTGCTCGGACATTTTCATGCTAAGCTCAAAAGGTAACAGAGCAGAAATCCTCATGTCTTCACTCAGTGAACTTTGACCTTATGCTCACATCACAGCCAAACGGAAATCATAGAAAAATCTCCGTGATGGAGGGACCCAGGCTCCTCCCTATAAAACATTCAGCATTGGACTGTGTGGGGAAAAGGAGAGTGGAGTAGGGACAACTTGCAATGCTTTTAAGAGGGGAATGGGTGATGTCACCTCTGCCCAATCTCACTGGTTAAGACTTGGCCTTTGAGATCCCCAGCTTGGGGACTGGGGATACAAAGATGCCCGCGGACATCTTGCAGCTCAACAGTGAGCCTCATAGAAGACGATGGCCCGGACGGAGGGTTTGATCCTTGACTGTTGACGGGGAAGTGTCTTATCAAAGATTCTCATTTGACAATACATATCAAGATGACCTAGAGAGCCCTGTCAATATCGAGATCCAGCACACCGCCCCCAAACTAACAAATTCAAGGCACAGAGGTGGCAGATAAGTCTGACTCCACCCAATGCTCCAGCCCTTCTCAGGTAGAGCTGGAATTGAAAACCCCAAACTATGATTTTTCAAGTTTCTTTCCACCTTTGTGTGGCTCCCCTTTATAATCTGAAGGCTAAAAAGAAAAGTTCAACTGGGGATTCATGTCCTAAGACTTGTAGAGATGCATGCGTGCACATGTGTGTGCATGTTCCTGTGTGTGTACACATGTGTACATGCATGTGAAGCCCAGTGGTCAACTTCAGCTATCAACCACCTCATCTTTTGAGACAGAGTCTCTCCCTTGCCTGTAGCTCACCAATCTGGCTAGGCTGACTGGCCTGGGAGCCCTAGGGGTCCACCCATCTCTGCTTGCCCAGTGCCAGCATTACAAGCATGCACCCCCACACCCTACTTTTTAACTTGAGTTCTGGGTATCAAACTCAAATCATTGTGCTTGGGTGGCAAAGTATTTAACTGGCTGAACCATCTCTCTAGGCCCTGAGATTTATGAGTAACCACTCAGCCCCCAATCTTCAGGTGACCAAGGTGCCTCTTAAGACCTACCCCCTATCCTTATTTGGTAAAACTTCACTGAAGTCTCCACAGCATATCCTTCAAATGACCATTCCCCCAACTCCATCCTGTTTTCATAGTCTTCTTGACTCACCCAACTCTCTCCAGTGTCTCTGGGTGAGGAGCCTAGCTGAACATCCTATGCCTTACCCCCACAGCTCTCATAGAACCTTGACAAAATCTGCATCCTCCTCCATCCCTCCCAGCAGCCAGTATCTATTTCTCTCACTACCACTAAAGGATCACAATACCAATGATGCCTGGGCCTATAAAAGCCGAGCAGGACTTCCCTCTTATAGAGGTTCATAAAACTATACTGAAATTGACAGATAGCTGCCATTAAATGGATCGAGGCAGTTGTGCTGAATCAGAGGGAAATTGTGGCTTTGATATCGACCTGAAACTTTCCTCTTTTTCTTTAAAAGAGTTGGCCTATCCTCTTTTTACCTTTAGTAGACTACAGAGAGTCAATTGATAGCCTGGAAAGGAAGCCATGCATAAGGGATGGTGAGGGTCAAGAAGCAGAAGTACATTCAGAGAGGTTGGACCTCTCCTGGGTCCTAGGAAACTCCTCTGTGAGAAATTCCACCTGAGGCCAGAGGCCAGGGAAGACCTTTTAAAATGCTCAATGAATGCTTGTGCAGAGTCCAGAAGCCACAGAACACACTCCTAAGCTTATTATGGCTGAAGAAGGTTCTAGCATAGCATGTGGAAGGCCCCTGGTGCAGAGCTTACCTACCAAGGAGTCTTTCAGCTACAAGGAACAGCCCCAAAGAAAAGGATGAAGGAAGTAAAAGGAAAAGGTGTGGATTACGTCCTAGACAGACCATGGTGCAGCCACTTTGGCCGGCTAAGCCACATCCCGCCACGTACCAAAAGCCTTCTACACACTCTACAGTTTTCAGTTCCATATCAGTTGCTTTCCTTGTCAATGTGACCAAATACCAGACAAAAGCAAGTTGAGGACACAGAGGTTCATTTGGGAGTTACAATTTCAGGGTGCAGTCCATCACGGCAGGGGAAAATTGTAGCGGCAGGACCGTAGGGCAGCTGATCACAATTGAGTCAACAGTCAAGAAGCAGTGGGAGGTAGATGAATAGGCTCATCTCGCTTTCCTTTATTCAGTCCAGGGCTTTAGCCTAGGGAATGGCGCCACCCATATTGAGTCTTCACCCTTCAATGAACCCAATCCAGAAACTCCTTCAGGCTCATACCAGAGGTGTGTCTCCCAGGTGGCTCTAGATCCTGTCAAGTTGGTAATCAAGATGAACCATCACAGCCCA
The DNA here is from genome assembly GCF_903995425.1 of Onychomys torridus. Taxonomy (NCBI): domain Eukaryota; kingdom Metazoa; phylum Chordata; class Mammalia; order Rodentia; family Cricetidae; genus Onychomys; species Onychomys torridus. The sequence goes on along the minus strand of NC_050464.1, from coordinate 24,725,040 downwards.
TCATCCTAGGGGGGTAGCCATCTTCTCCATGCTGGAGTCATCCATGGTCACAGACATCAGCTATGATTCAGAGACAACCCCAGCACCTCAACATGACAATACGCCATCCTCAGAAGATGAAGCTGGGCCTCCTTGTCATCTGCTATAGAGAGAGGCTCTACCTCCCGGATGCTACCTTACTGTCATTACTCAGCACTCAACATACATCTGTCTTACAAGAGACAGGAGAATAAGACCGGGTAGCTAAGTGACTCTTGGAGGCACCACAGCCCCCTCCCATCCTAGAGACTTCTGTATTAAGAGAAGGTTGCTTTGTCTTCTAGAAGAGTTGAACCAACATATAAATATTTGATTAATATATATTATATATATATTCTTAAATATTAGCATTCATATTATGTTGATGGAGCTTCTTAATTTATGTCATAATTAGAGCCCAAGTGTCGTATCGATTTTTCTTATGTTCATAAAAATAAGGTTGAGAGAGACAGACATCAGAGAATTCACCGGAGGGTGTTGTAGTAAACTAAACAGATACATTACAGAAAGAAGGTGTAGTCTCTGGGCTCAGCAAGGATTGCTAGCATTCACCCCTGTCCAGATGGTCACAGAGACCAGGTGATGAGCTGTACTGTCCCAGCTGTCTAGACATAGCGACCATTAGTGACAAGGAGCAGAGGAAGGACAGACACTAAGCTGTACAATTTCCCTTTGTTCATTCAGATTCATAGTGTTTACCCTCCTTTGCCTATGTGAGTTGGATCTGGAGTGTGCCCAGAGGCTCCTTCTGTGTTGGAGCCTGGGTTCCCAGCTGATAGTGCTAGTGGACGCTGATGGAACCGTTAGGTGGTAGGCGGAAATAAACCAAGAGGATGTGGCCTTGAAATGTTCTACAATCACCACAGCCAAATAACTCAGAATCCCTTGTGCTCTGGCTTCTGGCTGAGTTTGGTCAATGACAGTGACCAGGGTGAGATTGGCTGGGGGAGCAAAGAGAAGTTGGCATTTCCTCTTGCTAGGTGCATAAAGCATAAGGAAACAGGAACTCACTCTCTTTAGACTGAGGATTTGGTAGAGGTAAGAATTTGTGGCTGTCTGCTCTGCTTCTGTGATCTTTCAGCTTTCACCCCAATATCTGGCTCTGTTTTTTTTATTATTATTATTATAAGACCTTTGAAGATTCGTGTTACAGAAGTGTGTCATTGGAGGTGGGCTTTGAAGTTTCAAAAGTCTATGCTAGGCCCAGAGTGCGCCTCCAACCCCGCCTGTAGATGTATCTGGCTTGTTAAATAAGAAACACAGAACCGATTGCAGAGTTAAAAACCATGAGGTCAGAGCAAGAGCAGAAAACCTTACCCTTCACTGCTTCTGCCGTTCTTCCTCTCTGCAAGAGACCTACTTCTGTGCGTCCTGTCTATTTAAAGACTTTCTGTTCTGTTTTCTCATTGGTTGTAAACCCAGCCACATGACCTCCTCGTCATTGCCTGTTTGTACACACCTCCAGGTCTTCTATGGTTGGTAATGAGATTAAAGGCGTGTGTCTGCCATGCTGGCTGTGTCCTTGAACACACAGAGATCCGCCTAGCTCTGCCTCCCAAGTGCTGGGATTAAAGGCGTGCCCCACTACTGCTCAGCTTCTGCTCTGGCTTGCTCTGACCTCAAGGCAACTTTTTGACATACAAATAAAATCACATTTCAATACAAATAAAATATCACTATACCCGCCTATAGATCAGGATGTAGCACTCAGCTCCAGCTCCAATGTTCTGTACGCTGCCATGCTCTCCACCATGATGCTCATGGACTAAGCCTCTGAAACTGTAATCAAACCCCCAGTTAAATGCTTCCTTTCATAAGGGTTGTCTTGGCCATGGCGTCTCTTCACAACAATAGAACAGTAGCTAAGACACCAGCTCTCTCTGCTCAGCCTTTGGCAGCTGAGATCTGCTTTCTTGTACCCCTGGGCAGCATCCCAGGTACTGGTTGCATTCTCGAACATGGTGTGAGATTGAGAGATTCTCTTAGGTTCTAGTATCTCACTTTACTACTGTGTGCGTGTCTTGTCTGCCCCCTTTAGGCCACATGGGGATGGGGGAGGGGAGGGGAGGCTTGCTTGCAAAGTGCCGTGGTAGCTGCACACATCTCTGCATGTGGATGGTGTCCGCCATCCCTTCACCAAAGGAAGCTCACCACATTCCACAAAGACAGATGGGCTGAATGCTACCAGGGATTGTGGTGTCTCATTAGGTGGTGACTCTGCCTCCTGGGTTCCATGCACCTGACCTGATGGCGAGCCACCCAATTCCTGTGCTGATACTGGCTGTCTCTGCATAATTACCACGGATGCTGGGGGGTAAGGGGGCCCTCAATGGGGTTTGTGGGGGTTTTTATTGTCTTCATCACCATCTTCATGAGCAACTATAATTCTTGGGTTCCCTGTGGGAAGCATGCCCCTGAGCTTTGTGTAGCCTCCATGGAGAAGTCCTTGGCTCCAGATAGAAGTACACAGCTGGGATAGGGTCTATTACTGGCCTTGAACTTGCCAAGCAGGCTAGGTGGGAAGGTCAATGAACCCCAGGAAATCTCTTGTCTTTGTGTGCCCAATGCTGGCATTACAAACACATACCACTGTGCCTGGCTCCCCCCCCCCCTTTTTACTAGGGTTCTGGGGATAAAACTCGGGTCCCTATGTTTGCAGGGCATGCACTTTAAATACTGAGCCATTCCCCAACCCCAACATGCTATTATGAAAAGCCTCCCTGGACTGCAGCCAGCAGAGGGATTGGCTAAGAGGACCAGAGCAGGCTGGAGAGATGGCTCAGAGACAAAGAATGCTGGGTGTTCTTCCAGAAACTCAACGTCTACAAAGCAGCTCACAACTGCGTATGATCACCAGTTCCTGAGTATCTGGTGCCCTCTCCTGGCCTCTGCCAGTACTTCATTCACGTGGTGAGGAGGCAAAACAACCATACACATAAAATTAATAATAATAAAACTCGAACAAAAAAGAACCAGAAACGTGAGCCCTCCTCCATCATTAACCCCTGACCCTTGTGATGTGGGTGCTGTTTAACTCAGCCCTTTTTTTTTTTCTAGAACAGTCAGACTGAGGCCTCTTTATATCTGAAACTCAGCGCATGACAACACACACAATAATGGATCTAGAATCAGGCACCCCATCCTGGAGGCACACACAGGGGTCTGCCCAAGCCTCATCCGATGCAGCCCCCATGCTTCATAGGGACTCAAATACTCTGCCTCAGAGGCCCATTCAGCTCACCCCATACTGGCTAGACCACAACAGCAGAGACCCACCACCAGCCTGGGAGGGAAGCCCACCCAGCGAGCCCCTGGAGAGAGAGCTGTGGTCTGAAACACTCGCCATCAACTCCCTCCCCTGCACACAAGGCTTCCATAACTTGGCAGAGCTTGCCATCCGCAGGCAGCCCAATCAGGGCCCTTTTCTTGGGGAAGAATGCTTCGTTTTCTCCCCTTTGTGGAGAGTGTCTCCTGCAGCCAAGCACCTCATCAGAGTCTAACTTCCTGCATCTGCGTGTGATAAATAGGGCTTCGCAGAAAAGGGCTGCGGAACAGTCATCCGCCTCCCCCAAAGCTCAGAACCAGCCAGCCAGCCAGCCAGCCAGCCAGCCAGCAACTTCCCAGCCAAACGGAAGAGGGAGAGAAGAAGCTGTGTGGGCCTTGAGGAGCTCGTGCTGGGATGGGGCGCCACGGGGCTGAGGAAAGAAGCGCAATGTGCACAATGTAATCAGTGATGAGAGAGGGAGAGGCAGCGGCCAAAGCCAAGCTCCATTCCTCACCGCTCTTCCTAATCCACCCTACACCACCACCACCACCACCACCACCCCGGAGTGGGGGAGCAGGCATTTCCTCATTGTCTTAGTTTCTTTTCTTGTCGCTGTGATCAAATGTCTTAACAAAAGTAAAGGGTGTGTTTTGGCTCACAGAGACCTGTACCGTCTATCACAGCAGGAAATCAAGCCAGCAGGGGTTTGAAGCGGCACCCACAGACGGAAAGTGGAGGCTGGAGGCTGATCCTCGGCTTGCTTTCTTCTCACACAGTCCAGGACTTCCTGCCCAGGGAATGATCCCATTACCGTTAACATTGGTTCTTTCTAGACAATATCATACTGAGCGAGGGAACCCAGAGCCAGACAGCGTGTTCTCTCTTATCTGTGGATCCCAGCTCCAGATCTTTAGATGACCTCTTGCCCCTCAACAGAGAAATTTCTTTCTTCGGTAGATGGAGACCATCCCCTACCGGTCAAAAGGTAGAGAACAACCCCATCTGATATGACTACAACACAATCCCAACACCTGAGACTAAGGAAGCACCAAGGAGGAGGGGTGGAAAGACCAGAAGGGCCAGAGGACCAGGACATCCACCGCAAGAGAATGTCTTCTAGACGGAGAAGCAGCATTTATGGGATCCCAACAACACTGTGATGGCCTCAACAAGACCTACACAAGGACACCACAAGTAGACATGCCAGTGTGTGTGTGTGTGGGGGGGTCCCCACAAGGCCCCAACCCCTAGATGAAGAGCTAAGCAATTAATGGCGGCAGAGAGAAGGAGAATCTGTTTTCTCCAGAAGGAGCCTCCTGCTAGGTTACCAGTCCCAAGTGGTCAGTCCTAAACATACAACACTAAATGAACTCAGTAGATCGCATTTATAGACTCAAGTGTATAAGGGGTTAAAGAATAAAAGAAATAGTTCATTCCACATCAGTTGACCTTATGGGGATAATCCCAACAGGTTGTATCTAGGCCCATGTTCCTTCAGGTGATTCTATGTATCATCAAATGGACAGTTGAGATCAACCTTCACTCTGTTTGCTTGTTTGTTTGTTTTTCAAGACAGAGTTTCTCTGTGTTACCCTAGCTGTCCTGGAACTCACTTTGTAAACCAGGCTGGCCTCGAACTCACAGAGATCTTCCTGCCTCTGCCTGTTGACTACTAGAATTAAAGGTGTGCACCACCCCCACTGGGCTTCCATAACTCTTATGAAAGAGGAACTGCTGTATTTTCTTGCTTAGCATGTCTGATCCTTTCTTTAGCAGCACTTAAGGCATATCAAACCAAACATATCATTAGATGGCCTCATTCCACACCTCCTCCAGGGGGCAAGAGCGATTTTGTTGAAAGCAAACGTGACCCTGGACTCATAGCTCAGCATCCTCAAACACCAGAGTTACTAAAGGGAACGTACTAACTCCACATCCCTCAGGGTCTCCATGGAGACAGATAGGCTTCCTCAGCATATGGGTGTCCAAGGAGGAAGAGATAGGACGTGATGATCAGAGGACCAATGGATGCAGGTATATCATTACTAGACTGTAGATGGATGGGTAGACCAGCACAGATATTAACAGGCTATAGATAGGCTGGTAGATTGATATAGGTAGGTAGATGGGTAATTAGTAGAAGAGAGATGGACAGGTAGATGGATAATTGATATGCTTATGAGAGATGACATAAAGTTCTCTTTGTATAAGCCATGTAGAATCTGTGTTAACACAGATTCTACATGGCTGAGTAGAACTTCCTTGATTGTGGTGAGTTTAGAATATTGTAGATCCAGGGCTGAATTAGTTTCGGTTATCTTTTGTTCCCTTTATAGCCATTCATTGTCCACCCCTGCGTCTGGCTGCCCTAGGCTTCTTTAATTGTCAACTTGGCACAGCCTAGAGTCCTTAAAACCTCCCTGAAGAATTGCCTAGACTGGATTGCCCTGGGGGCACGTGTCTATAGGGAATTCTCTTGATCGTTAATTGAAGCAGGAGGACTCAGCAAGTGGCACCATCCCTAGGCAGGTATCCTAGGCTCTGTAAGAAAGCTAGCTGAGCATGACTGAGTCAGCAAGCAGCATTCCTCCGTGGTTTCTGCTTTCAGGTTCCTGCCCTGACATCTGTCAGTGATAGACCGTGACTCGGAAACATAAGCCAACTAAACCCTTGTCTCCCCTGACTTGCTTTTGGTCAGAGTGATTTATCACCACATCGGGAAGAAAACTAGAACACTGACCTAACACCCTTTGACGGTCATGTGAAACCTTTGGGATATGCTAACCGATGGCTCTCTTCCACCACTCAAAATGTAATGTCCTCAAATGACATCTGACATCTTCAGCAGAGAGTTCCCTACTCGGCTGTAACCCGCCTACCTGGTTACTCAATCAGTGTATTTGAAAAATGTCATGATTTATGACTTCCTTTTGTTCTGTAACTATAAAAAAAAAATCCACCTTGGGATGAGTTATTTGGGGCTGACTCTGTATTCCTGGATCATAGTCACTTATATTTGGCTTAAGAATAAACTATCCAACCAAAAAACGGATAAAGAAAATGTAAAGGATAATCATGCCACAGACCCAGAGAGGCTATGTAACAAGGAGGGCTCATGGGGGACAGGTGAATCTCCCTGGGAAAGGGAAAGAGAATAGATAGTGTGGATGGATTGGGGGATGGGTGGAACTGGGAACAGGAGGAATCAGGTTGGGGGAGAATGGAAGGAGAGAGTATTGGGAAAGACAACTAGAATGGGGGGCGTGCATTTCAGGGGTGAGGTAGAAGCCTAGTGCAATGGAAACTCCCCGGAATCTATGAGGTGACCCTAGCTAAGACTCCTAGCAATGGGGGATACGGGGCTGACCCGGCCATCTTCTATAACCAGACAAGACTTCCAGTGGAGGGATTGGGACACCAAACCAGCCACAAAAACCTTCGATGTGTCCTGCCTGCAAGATGTGCTGGGATAAAAGGTGGTGCAGAAATTGTGGAACAGTGGCCAACCGATGACTGGTCCAGCTTGAGACCCATGCCATGAGAGGGAGCCCACCCCTGACACTGCCTGGAGGGCCAGAAACCAGAGGCTGGATGGATAGGCCAGAGACCTAGGATAGAATCAAACACACCTGGCAATGAAAAAATTTTTAAGTCAATGAAATAATTGCTGATCATATTCTACTAGACTCAAAGACAGAGCCTAGGATATTTGTCATTAAAGAGGATTCATCCAGCAACTGATGGAAACAGATGCAGAGACCCACAGCCAAACATTAGGCAGAGCTTGGGGAATCCTGCAGAAGAGAGAGAAGGATTGTAGGAGCCAGAGGGGGCAAGGACATCACAAGAAAACCCACAGAAACAACTAACATGACTCACAGAGGCTCACAGGGATACTTGAACCTACAATCAGGAAGCCTGCTTGGGACTAACCTAGGCCTTCTGCATATATGGCCGTGTAGCTTGGTGTTCTTGTGGGACTTCTAACAGTGGGAGCAGAGGCTGACTCTGGCTCTTTTGCCTGCCTTTGAGACCTTTTTCCTCCTACTGGGTTGCCCTGTCCAACCTTACTATGAGGGGAAGTGCCTAGTCTTATTGCAACTTGGTATGCCATGTTTGGTTGACATCTCTGGGAGGCCTGCCCTTTTCTGAAGGGAAACAGAGGAGGAGTGGATAAGGGAGGAGGGGAAGGGGAGGAAAGAAATGGGAGAAGAGGAGGGAGAAGAAACTGAGGTTAGGATGTAATATATGAGAGAAGAATAAACTTAAAAATTAAAGAGAAGCTGGGCGGTGGTGGCTCACACCTTTAATCCCAGCATTTGGGAGGCAGAGCCAGGAGTATCTCTGTGAGTTTGAGGTCAGCCTGGTCTACAGAGTGAAATCCAGGACAGGCACCAAAACTACATAGAGAAACTCTGTCTCAAAAAAACAAAAACAAAACAAAACATTAAAGAAAAAAGAAAAAAAAACTATCCCTGTGGAATGAGAACTGTCGTGGATAGACAGATGGAGGGGCAGTTAGATGGTAATGACTGATACGTAGAGGGCAAGGGAAGATGGGCTAGATAGATGATGTAGATGATAACAGATAGAGAGATGACAGATATACAGATAATAGATAGATGATAGACATGATAGATGATAGATAGACAGACAGATAGATAGATAGATAGATAGATAGATAGATAGATAGATGGATGGATGGATGGATGGATGGATGGATGGATGGATGGATAGATAGATAGATAGATAGATAGATAGATAGATAGATAGATAGATAGATAGATGAAAGATAGGTAGGTATTAATAGACTAGATACATACATACATACATACATACATACATACATACATAGATGATAGATATATGATAAGTAGACTATATATATATATATATATATATATATATATATATACAGATAGAGATTGACAGATAGATAATAGACATGATAGATGATAGATACATAGATATAGAGATTGATAGATGATAAATATACATGACTGATACATAAAGATAGACAGACAGATGAGGAGGGAGACAGGGTCAAGGAAGAGAGGAAGAGAGGGAAGGAAGACATGAAGGACAGCTCTAAGGACCTGCCTTCCTGGCGTCAGGCTCACAATCTGTGGAGTGACTGCAGGCTGGAAGGTTAGGGAAGAATCCCACACTGCAATCAGGAGGCAGAATCCTTCCTCTGGACACTCTCAGTTTTAGTGTTCTTAAGACTTCGACTGACTGGATGAGGCCCACCATGGCATGGAGGGTCCTTTACTTAGTCAATGGACTGAAATTCGAATCACATCTACAGATAAATACCTGCACGTCTGGACTAGTGTTTGAAGACCTCTCTCGCATCGCAGGTTGAGAGATCAAATGCACCAACACCATACAAGCCATTGCTGGTTTCTTTAACTGAGTGTGGCACAAGCTACATTAAAATCAGTAAGCTCAGGGCTCTGACATCTTCTGTCTGGGTTAGTAGGCAGGGGGGGGGAGGGCTGAAGACAAAGCATGGGAGGTCTCCGGTCAGATACAGGACGGATTCATCCCTTAGCACACTCACTGATTACCGGCAAGTCAGTCTCAGTATTCAGAAATAGACTGCCTGGGCTGCAGAGAGGAAATGAAGGAGGGAGGGGGAAGGGTGATGTCTTGAAGGACACAAAGTCTGGCCAAAGCAAAGAGCTTTGTGAAGAAGGAGGGAAGAGGTTGGGGGACAGAAAGATCTCAGCATTGCATCCAGGAACTGTAGTACAATGTTGCCCCCTCGTGTCCCTGGAGAACATTGCAGCTTCAAGGTTTTGTGTCAAGGGCAAGTTTGTCCAACAGCCATCATTCATATGCAGACCTCTGTGAATAACTGTCTGGGTGGGAGAACTGAAAATGATGCTACTCATTATAATTATGTTGGTTCTTCTGAACAAATAAGACAACATTTTATATGAGCTCTATGCTGTGACTTGCCCCAAATTTACTAGGTAGGGCTAAAACTGAGTGACATCATAAAGATATCCTGGGAAACCTTAGGCCAGATACAATGTTTCTATCAAGGTTTCATGGCCCAAAGCATTTCCATTGTCACCATTGTATTAGTCAGGGATCTCTAGAGGAGCAGAACGGAGAGAATGAATCTATATTAAAAGAGGGATTGACTGGCTGTGGTCCAGCTAATCCAATGATGGGTGTCTCTCAACAGATTCCAATAGTTGTTCAGTTCTTGAGGCTGGATGTCAGAATCCTGAAGAAGTAGGCTCAATGCTGGTGAAGGAATGCCTCAACAGCAAGATATATGAACTTGCCAGTCAGAATGAGGACAAACAGGCAAAAGAGCAAAAGTTTCCTTCTTCTACGCCATTTATACTGTTTATGTCGAAGGTGTGGCCCAGACTTAGGATGAGTCTTCTGAACTCAAAAGATCTAATCAAGAAAAATCGCTCACAGGTGTGCCCAGTTGCTTGGGTTGTTAGTTAATTCCAGGTGTAGTCAGGTTGACAACCAAGAGTAGCTACCATAACCATTATTATCAGCAACATCACTATCACCGTTAGTACCATCATCACTATCACTACCATCACCACCATCTCCATCATCACCACTATCATTACCATCAACTACTATCACCATTACCATCACCACCAACATCCACATCATTAGCATCACTATGATCTACCATCATCACCATCATCACCCATCACAGCCACTGGCACCATCTCTACCAGCATTTATCATCATCATTAACATCACTATCACCATCACCATCATCAACATCATTATCACCATAATCTAACATTTATCACGATCATTGATGGCCATGATTACCATCACCATTACCACTATCACCATCATCATCCCCTGGGTTGCTCATCACACAACACATCCCACTACAAATCCTTCAGATTTTAGCTGCCAATATCAGTTCTGTTGATCAGGACATCTGTTCCTCCTGGCACATGCCTCTGCTGTGTCAGTGTTCTGAGTCCCAGGGGTCCGCCCTGATGCTACGAGACTTGTCAGATTCCGATGAACTATAGAATGCTTCTCCACTTCCTTTTTCTAGAGTTGCCTCTTGCCGTGAGTAATTAACATATACGATTTGCAGCAGGAATGCCACAGAGGCTGGGCAAGTGATGTAAAGAGATGAGGCGTGATTCGTCCTACACAGACACCAGGATTGCACCTTAAACACAGGGATAGTCTTCTCGTCCCTAAACGAGGGTCTCTCATAGTTCTTTCAATGCCCAGCTCTCTTGACTTGCCTCTCTCTTTCCCAGCTCTGGTGGAAATATAAATGTCAGGAAATCTTTCCTTACGAGACAGAGAGCTGTGGAGCAAGCACAATGACATCATTAAATCGTGAAGACAGTCGGTCACCATGGGGAGGTGTCACACTAATGGCCATCTGAGGTCCAGCTCCTGGGAGGAACAGCTGCCCGAGGCTGCCAGAACTTCTTCACGTATTTGAGTTTTAAATATCCCTATTTTTAAATCTAGATATGAGATTTGTTTAAACATCATATGTACCATGTAAAACGGGTCTACAATGTGGCTGAGTGCTTGGACCACTCATGTAGGCTTTCCAGGCCAAGTTTCCCAGGGCCTCCAGACTCCAGCTTTACCACCTCCTGACCCAGTGACCCTGGGCTGCAGATGAACATCTCCAGAGCATGTTGTTCCAAAGGAAAGAATGACCCCTCGGTGCAAATTTTGTAACGACACACACAGTCTTTAAACATGTACCTGTCATCAGGGCTTGGTGGCTCACATCTGTAATCCCAGCACTCAGAAGGCTGAAACATGAAGCATGACTCTCCTGGCAAGTCAAAGGCATCCCATCCTGGGCTACCGAGCGAGATCCTGACTCAAAACACCAAAATAAAGAGACAGCTACTTACTCACCAGTGCACCTAGAGGGAGGTTCAGGTCACAAGGAATACGTGGCATGGTTCTCCAGTTCAGTAGTATCCAACCCTTTGGTTATTCTGTGCTTCGATGGTCAAAGAATCATCTCAGCCATATCAAATTCAGGGATGCTACCCCTACCCAATACCACTACCAAGAAGTAACAGCCTAGACAGAACGCCATCAGAGAGAACTCTTTGAATATGTGATAAGGATGCTAAAGTGTAGTTCTCCATAATGATGGCTTCTTGAAGGGGTACAGGTGGGGAAGGACTCTGTTTTCTTTAAGGGGCTGGCCACAGGGAGTTTGACCACGCTCCAGTGAGAATAGGGGCAACACAAATTGGCTATTATTTTCTTTCCTTCTTCTTCCTGTTTTGAGGGGAGGTCACAAGGGCACAGAGAAGTGAGTGTGATGGGGGTACATGATATGAAATTCCCAAATAATCAATAAAAATATTACATTGGAATAAAAAAAATCCTGGGTTGTTCAAGCCATGGCCCACAGGTGATAAGAGCATGTATGTTTATTGTGTGTGAAATTGGAACATGTGACCTACAAGGGTCACACTCAAAAGCCATGGCATTAAAAAGCCCAGTGTTTTAAGTACATTTATAATCTTATATTGGTCCATAATCTCCTGGGCTTCATGCAGCCTGTGGGCTATAGGCTAGATGCCCCTGTCTAGGTAATTCTGTGAAAAATGAGGAAGCTCTTCTTGCTTTTCTTTTCAATTCTTATTCTTTTCAATTTTATGTGTATGAATGTTGGCCTGCATGTGTGTATATGTACCACATATGTGCAGTACCCACCAAGGCCAGAAGAGGGCATTATGTCTCCTTGATCTGAAGTTACAGACAGTTGCTAGCCACCAAGCGGGTTCTGGGAACCAAACTCGGTCCTCTGAAAGAGCAGTGAGGGTCCTTAACCACACAACCACCTCTCCATCTCCCCTTGTTGTCTTTCAATCAGTAACACAGCCAAGGGCCAAATCACAATTATACATTTGTGTTTGCCAGTGAATAACTAAGAGTTCCTGTGACAAAGGAATCTGCTGAAATGGAAAACAAAATACGTGAGCTGTGATACCAGGGATGGAGAAAATAAATCTTGTCACATTGCAGCCTCACTGTGGAGTTGAGTGTCAGTGACAATGTTGCTATGCGGATGATTGATGAACGCAATTATTAAAACTCATTTGAGGGCTACCTGTGTGCCAGACAACACCATGGATACTCACCAGCACCATATTAATGACTTGCTACATGAACATAACTAGTTATTTCTAGATCCACATCTACCACATAGATTCTATCTAATCACACTATAGCCAATACATGTCAATTCTCAGTTTTCACATAAAGCAGATGCCAGTCATGTTTCCACTCTACAGATAAGAAAATTGAGGAACAGGTAAACAGAGTGGCAGGGCTGGAGTGGGAGCCAGGGATGTCTCCCCTGTACCCTCACCCTTGCCTCAAGACTGGGCTTCAATGGAAGGTGCCCTTCATGGGGAAGAAGGACAGCCATGAAATGTGCATTGGAGAGGCTGGGAGGTGATTCTGTCGGTAAAGTGCTTGCTATACAAGCATGCACAAGGCCCTGAGTTCAATTCCAGGATCCACATAAAAAAGCTGGACATGGTGGCATGTGCTTATAATCTCAGAGCAGGGAAGGAGAGGGCAAAGGGTTATTTTGGCTCATAGTTTGAAGGGAGATAATCCATCATGGTGGGAAGGTATGGTCACAGGAGATTGCATCTCCCTAGACCAGGAAGCCAAGAGAGAGAGACAGAGACAGAGACAGAGAGAGACAGAGAGACAGAGCAAGTGCTAGGATATAAACCTCAAAGTCTACCCCCATTAGTGACCTACTCCCATCAGCTAGGCTCTGCCTTCTAGATTGCACAACCTTTGGAAACATCATGGCCAGCCAGAGACCAAGTGAGGCTGTGGGGATACTTCACGTTTAGCCAGAACAGGCTGTGCAGGTGAGAGGGCTGAGATTCTGAACGAGGGTCAGGATGACATTCTGTAAGTTGGGGAGAGGGTACTTTCCACATGCTTCTGGAACTTGTTTGGTTATGCAGGCATGGAGAGCAATGTGAAGGCCCTGAGCTTGGTCTTTTTTTTTTTTTTTTTTTTTAAGATTGATTTATTTATTATGTAGACAGTGTTCTGTCTGCACATATCCCTACAGGCCAGAAGAGGGCGCCAAATCTCATTACAGATGGTTGTGAGCCACCATGTGGTTGCTGGGAATTGAACTCAGGACCTCTGGAAGAACAGCCAGTGCTCTTAACCTCTGAGCCATCTCTCCAGCCCAAGCTTGGTCTTAAGGTGATGCCTCTGGCTCAGGTGTCTGTTTTGGCTTGTATTCTATGGGTATTTGCCTGCACGTGCATCTGTGCACTGTGTGTGTGCTTTGTGCCCTTGGAGACCAGACGATGGCATTGGATTCCCTGGAATGAGAGTTTCAGACAGCCGTGAGCTTGTCAGGTATTTGGTTATGGGGATGAAAAGGGTAACTAACTTGCAGCTATGCTTCCCTGTCTTTACCCTTCATTAGCTATGCAGATCGTCTTCCATGGAAACTCCAGGACAAGGCTCCCCATTTCCTGGATCTGGAATTTCTGGGTTCTGGCCATGCAAGGGGACAGCCAGGATCTTCTGTGCAAATCACAGGGAGCTACTGAAATTCGAAATGTTTTCTAGGGCTGGGGTCATGGCTTATGTAGTAAACAACTGGCCTTACACACCTAAAGACCTGAGTTTGAGCAGCGGAACGTATGTGGAAAAGCCAGGCATGGTGGGGTGTGCTTGTAATCCCCGCACCAGGGAGGGAGAGATGGGTGGGTCTTTGGGGCTCACTCTCCAGCAATCCTAGCCTAATTGGCAAGTTTCAAGCTGAGAAGAGGGTCTGTCTCAAAAAAAGAAGTGGACAGCACCTGAGAAATGACACTCAAGGTTGACCTATGACCTCCATTCACATGTGCACACACATGTACCCCTCCCCATACATACACAGAATAGAAGGTTTCTGTCTGGCTTCGCAGCCTCCAGTCCTTAGAAAGCAATGTATTTTGGAAGCTAAACACTGAGCCTGGTGTTTGGTCACTACCGCCTCTGTGGTCTCTTTTAGCCATCAGTGGTCTAGACAAAAGCCCAGGAAGCTGGACTTCTGTATCAGCCCAACTCGACCTTTGATAACTTACTTCAAGCAGTTTGGCCTCTGGGTGTCATATACAGCCTGGAGCCTAGAAATACAACCCTCGTTAAACAAACCATCTGAAAGAAACATGAATAGGGAGCCATTTAGGGAGATTAAATGGGCTGGGCTATGGACACTCATCACTGTGGCTGCCAGGCTTCATCTCAGGAGCCGAAGTGTCCATTCTCGTGCAGAAATGCCAGGACAATCCATCACTCTTGGTGGGAATGTGAGGTGAAATAATGTTGTTAGCTTGTAAAATATGGGCTTTCATTTCCCCTCTCTCTGTCAATCTGCTTTATGGCTGGTTCAGCCTTGCAATAAAGTTGGAAGGCATCAGAGTAGGCGCTGGGTCCACCGTTCTTCGGATACACTTTCTGAGGGCATAAAGCATGCCACAGGAACAAGGGAGAGAGTGCTTCTAGGCAGAATGTGCCTGCCACCAGCTTAACAGTGATGAGCTGAATTGAGGAAATGATCCTGCCAGGTGATGTGGTACCTTACACACCTGTGAGGCCAGCATTCAGGATGCTGAGACAGGAGCATTGAGATTTCTGTTGGCTTAAGCTACATTATATTATTCTGTATTAAAAGGGGAGGAAGGAAGGAAGGGAGGGAGGGAGGGAGGGAGGGAGGGAGGAAGGAAGGAAGGAAGGAAGGAAGGAAGGAAGGAAGGAAGGATGTATAACCATTGGCTCATACCTTCATGTACCCTCATGAATAGAAGACGGATTATACCAAAGCTTGCCCACTCAACTCTCTTATAAAGAGAAGGAAGTTACACACACTGAGCTAGCTCACTTTAATTGTCAGCTTGATACAACCTAGAATCATTGGAAAGAGAATCTCAATGAGGGATTGCCTATACTCATTTGGCCTGTGGACATGTCAATACCGATTGTCTTAATTAAGTTAATTGATGAAGGAAGACCCAGTCCACTGTGGGTGGCACCATTCCCTAGGCTGGGGGTCCTGGACTCTATAAGGGTGGATAAATAAAGCTGAGCTCAAGCAAGCAAGCAAGTGAGCAGGTATGCATTTACCTTTCTCTGCTCTGGACTGTAGATGTGATGAGTTGTTTGAAGTTCCTACCCTGACTTCCCCCAAATGATGGACTGTACCCTGGAATTGTGAAGCTGGAACAAACCCTTTCTCCCCCAAGTCTCCTAAATTTTGTCAGGATATTTTATCATGGCAATAAAAGTGAAACCAGGACCCACACCAACTTTGAACTCACAACAAAATGAATTGAGAACAGAAGCTGACAGGCCAAAATAAGTGTATGTGACATAGTGTTCTCTTAAGTGTCAACTTCCATTAGTGGAGAATCCAATGTAGGGTGACAGGGGGCAGATGGCGGTACTCTACAGCCCAGGTTGGGTGAGTGTGAGGGATGGAAGAAGTCAGTGTTGTAATGACAGTGACTCAGGGTCAGACACCTAACAAATCTCATAGAGGTTGACCTACAATGGAGGAGGTTTTCCATTCCATTCGAAGAAATCAGTATGTCTCATTAGTCATGAGATCTCCAAACCAAGATGGGAATGAACAATACCTACTCCCTCCTCATAAGGCCCAGAAGAAACCAAAGTATAATTCCACCAAAGTTCACCAACGAGTTTCTTGGGCTCCCTTAGGGAGCATGCGTGATGAGGGGTTACTGATAGGAATGTGAGTGACCCCGAAGCCAATACATTGGAAGGTCTTCACCCAGTGTGGATGATGGCTTCCCCCATGGCTCTGCAAATGGAATCCCCTCCCCTAGGCTTCCCCAGACAATATACCCTAGCCCCTCCCTGAGAAAGGAGGCCGAGTGCTGTAGAGCAAGGTTGTGTATAAGTGGCTGGAAGGAGTGGTTGGAAATTCAAATGAGGACAAAATGAGCCCTCTTCCCACCCTCTCCTTCTCTGAGGGGACATCAACTGCATGCCCTCTGAGGATGTTCTCCTGCTAGAGGCATAGCCCATCTGAAGATGGTGGCTTGGAGAACCACACTGTACAACAACTCTTAACCTGTAGGAATTATGATTATCAATTTTAACTAGATGTTTGACTATGTTGAGAAATGCCTAGAGTGTTAGTATGTTCAGTCATTTGGGTACGTGTGTAAGGGAATTTCCAGAGATGTTTAACTGAAGAGGGGAGACCAGAACATGGGCCTGTGCTTTCCCAGGAGCCCGGGTCCTGAACTAAACAAGAATCAGGAAAAGGAGAAAGCTAGCAAAGAACCCATGTGGTCATATTTTGTATATGCTCTAACAAATAAAGCTTGTCTGATGATCAGAGGGCAAAGCCAGCCACAGACTTAGCCATAGAGGCCAGACAGTAATGGCACACGCCTTTAATCCCGGCACTCATGAGGCAGAGGCAGATGATCTCTGTGAGTTCGAGGCCATCATAGACTACAGTCTAAAAGAGAAATAGAGCCAGGAGGCGGTGGCTCACACCTTCAATCCCTGTACTTGGGAGTCACACGCCTTTGATCCCAGCACTAGGAAGGTTGAGACACGGAATGAAATGACTGGGCAGAGAAAGGAATGTAAGGTGGGAGGAGACAGGAGTTCAGGCCCCTTTTGGCTGAAGACTCAGGGGCATTCATTCAGTCTGAGGATTCGTGGAGACAGGATCTTTCCCTTCCAGCTGAGGAGTTGGCAGGATGAAACGAGGCTTTGGCTTGTTTCTCTCTGATCTTTCAGCATTTACCCCAATATCTGGCTCCATATTTTTATTATAAGATTACTTAGGATTCATGCAACAGACCCACTTTCATCTCTCTGTACGTCCTGATCCACCAAGGGGTACATGAGCCCCCTCACACCACTGCACACAGGAGCTGGCTCTACCAACATCCCCATCATGAGGGATTGTGTCCTGAGCTGTGAACCAAAACAGACCGTCCCTTTAGTTGATTCTTGTCAGGTTTGGTCACAACTTAAAACATGGGTACACTCCGAAACATCTTCAAAGTCACTCAGCCTCATTTTTTGGCAGAGGACACAGGTCAACACTAACAATACAGCCCAATGGAAGCTAAGCACCAGCCATGCATGCCTGTCCAGCCTAGCCAGCCTAGCCAGCTCCAGGGTGTCAGCAAATCCGAGGCTTATTCTCCTCTGAGTTTGGAGGCTGCCACTGTGTACGCAAACCTCCTGGAGCTCTGAGATGACTCCATCCGCCTCAGTAGCAGCTGACTGGCCAGAGGAAGTCAATAGGAACCTCTGGGCAGGGAGTCAAGGACGCGGGCCATGCATTCATTAGTTGGTTGGCTTTACTTCTCAAGTGCCTGCTACAAGCCCCGCACTGTGCTCTCTAATTCTATCACAGAAAACAAGGTCAGATCGGCGCCAAGCACATCTGATGGATTAATTTATCTAATACTGTCTAATTGTTGTGTGTAGACAACAAATTGCACTTCAGTAGAAGACTGTCATTTTTCTACGGAAACATCCCTCTGCTCTGTCTGATTAGATTTCCGTGGCCTTCGATGTCTCTATGACCCCCTAATTCCATGACAACCACAGCAACACTGGAATGAGTCTTACAGACACACACTCTCTATCATGGATTTTCTGTGGGGAAGATGGGAAAGGGAGGGGGTCCAATGACCTCCAGCCACCAGAAGAACAAACTTGGGGAAACATCCGTATCCACCCCCACCCTCATCCCCATTTATAAACATCCGTTCTGGGTGTTCACTTTTGGCCTGATGGTAATGTCTGTCTCCATGATTTAGAGGGAAGAATTAAATGCATGTCTTATGGTTTTTTTTTTTTTTTTTTTTTGAGGTCATGTCTAAGTGGCGAGTGATTTTCCTTTAGGCGAGACTTTTCTTGACACACATATAAAGTACTTGGGGAGATACTGACATTCCACATCACCGAGAGATGGAACACTGGCTTCATTTGGTGCTACCCCTGCTAAGAGAAGAGGATCTTTTTTCTACCCCATCCTATCTCAATCTGTGATCACAACACTCTGCCCCTGGGCTTGCCTTTCATTGGAGATAATGTAGCACATGAGGTAGACTGGCCATGGGGAGCCAAGTGTGAGGACAGGGAAGGTGTTATTTTAATTGGTGGTCAGCAGCAAGGGGAGCCTTGACTACTGTCAACAAGAGCTGCTTGGCAATGAGGGGGCCTAGCTGGCACACTTCTCTGTGCTGTGTTCCTGGTACCCTGGAGGGAGGGAAGGTTGCCTGTGTCAAGGGTTCTGTGTCTAGAGCAGGGGTGTTTGGCTGTTTTAGTAAGAGAAGGAATTTGACCAGGGGAACTGATGTTGACCAGTAGGCTGCTGCCACAGATGGACCTAGAGCACCACAGGTTCAATCCCCAAGGCAGCCTGTCTGAATCAGGATTTCTATTGCTGTGATGAAACACCATAATCAAAAGCAAGTTGGAGAGGAAAGGGTTTATTTGGCTTACACTTCCATATCATTGTTCAAAGTCAAAGGAAGTCAGGACAGGAACTCAAGCAGGGCAGGAACCTGGAGGCAGGAGCTGATGCAGAGGCCATGGAGGGGTGCTACTTACTGGCTTGCTCCCCATGGCTTGCTCAGCCTGCTTTCTTATAAAACCCAGGACCACCAGCCCAAGGATGGCACCACCCACAATGTGCGGGGGCGGGGCTCTCCCCCATCAATCACTAATTAAGAAAGTGCCCTATAGGCCTGCCTACAGCCCAATCTTACAGAGGCATTTTCTGAAATGAGGCTCCCTCCTCTCAAATGACTTTCGCCCGTGACGAGCTTACATAAAGCTACCCAGCACACAGCCCCATCTGCTACTCTCACAGATCGGGAATTACACGTGACCAGGGAAAGAAGCCACTCTCACTCCCCACAATGCCTCTGGGCACTTCCAAATTCAGCAGCTGTGTAAGGGTAACACACAACCCAAATGAAAATTAAGGAACCAGTTTTCTAGTTCGCCCAGAGTGATGTCAGCCACACAAAGGACCGCTCCCTGAGTGACAGTTTTCCAGCCTTTGCATGTTTTGCTTCTCAAAATTTGCTTGCTGGGGTCCAAACAGTACACACCCAGGCCGAGTGAGGGTAAGCGTCCAGCATTTGGGATTTCAATGTTGCTATTCAAGCTTGCTGGGATAGCCTTTGAAAAAAAATAGGGTGTCAGAACCATGCTCCACCTTTGATCTGAAAAATAGAGCCCTCTTCCATCAATGTCCAAAATGTCATTATTATTATTATTATTATTATTATTATTATTATTATTATTATTATTATTATTATTATTTTAAAGGAACTGGTGCTGGGGCTTGGAAAGCAGAGCGGATGCTGCCCTCTAGTGGCAACACTGAGAACCGACACTGGAGCACCTTAAATTCTTTGAGCACCTTAAATTCTTTCGGCACCTTAAATAACTAGTTTGGCCTTGATTCACACTATGAGCGCCACAGTTTTTCTGATTCCACAAGAGGATGAGAAGCAGCTGCCACTGGTATGTCACAAACACAGAGACCTGTTTTAGACAGAGAAGGAAGCATGGTAAACACTGATTGCTCAATAGCACACTGAAGTTCCTAGTTTTCTGGACCATGGTCCTGGAAAGCTACTTTTAAAAAAAAGTTTTTGTTTTTCTGTTTTACTTTCTTTTCAAATTTTGTTTTTGGTTTTTGTTTTTTTGGTTTTTGTTTTTGTTTGTTTGTTTTTGGGGTTTTTTTTTCGAGATACTGTGTGTCTGTGTAGCTTTTCGCCTTTCCTGGAACTCCCTTTGGAGACCAGGCTGGCCTCGAACTCACAGAGATCCACCTGCCTCTGCCTCCCAGTGCTGGGATTACAGGCTGGAGAGATGGCTCAGAGGTCAAATTTTGTCTCGGCATTTGGCAAAACAAGGACTATAACCAGAACCTGGCCTTGATTTTGCCTGGAGCAAAAGGAAAATTGAGCGTCTCACACATGTGATTGTATCTGGCTTAAATGATTATTTTTTTCTAGAACATGAAAATCACTGAAGATAGCAAGAAGGGAAAAAGCAGGTGTGTGAAGGCTCACACTAGGTGTAAATATGTTCATTATTCCATAATAGACGTCAGCATGCTACTTCCCTGACTCGCTTAAGCCTCATTTCTCGGCCTGAAGAGAGCCAAACATGGCGGGCCCCCTCCACGGAAGAATAAGTCAAACACAGGAGCAGAGCTGAGAAGTAGTTTCGGGTGTCCGCTCCAGCTTCTCCCTCCACCTCAGGCACTAGTACCACTCTCCGCTCTGGCCTCATTCACAATTTTGATAATTTGTCGTGAACCTTGACTTTTGCATATTCGTTTCAGATTTTGTGGGCCCCAGGCCTTGGGAATCTGTATGTAGAGCAGTGATTCTCAACCTG
Source organism: Onychomys torridus (assembly GCF_903995425.1). NCBI lineage: Eukaryota > Metazoa > Chordata > Mammalia > Rodentia > Cricetidae > Onychomys > Onychomys torridus. The sequence continues at coordinate 24,704,288 of NC_050464.1, read as the reverse complement.
CGGGTTGCGGTCCCCATGGGGGGATCACATATCGGATATCCTGCATATCAGATATTTACATCATGATTTATAACAGTAGCAAAATTACAGTTAAGAGGTAGCAATGAAATAATTTTATGGTTGGGGGGGTCACTACAACATGAGGAACTGTTCTAAAGGGTTGCAGCATTAGGAAGGTTGAGAACCACTGGCATCGAAGATGTGCAGAGCAGAGGTTGTAGGGGATTCTTCCCAATCATCAATCGTGACAGCATACTCTTCATAAGAGGTCAAATGTTTTCAGAGCTGAGGTGGCTCAGTTTAGCAAAATGCTTGCTTTGCAAACATGAGGACCAGAGTTTGATCCTTAAAATGCACATCATCAAGCCAGGCAGGTGAGGATGGAGAGATGGCTCAGTGGTTAAGAGCACAGGCTGTCTCCCAGAAGCACCCATCTGGAGGCTCACAATCATCTGTAATCCCAGCTCCAGGGGATCCAGTGCTCTCTTCTGACTTCCTCCAGGTACCAGCCACTCACAAGGTACACATACCTTCATGCAGACAAAACTGTCATACATATAAAATCAAAACTGTAAATCCAATTGTGATGTCCTACCCCAAAACCCCAGCACTGGGGACATAGAGACTGACCAGCGAGATGCTACCCAAACACTTTCTGTATACAGAAATAGCGAGGACCATTTTTGTGGCAAGGATCCTTCCCGAATGAAGCATGCCAGCAGCTGGACAGCTCTGATGTAAGAGAGCTTGGGTGCTTTGCTGCCTGCTGTCTTAGCAATGCACAGCTGGGACAGCTCCACCCTCAGACCAGCCAGCTGTTTCTGCAGCCCCTCCTCCTTGTCTCAATCCCATGTTTCTCTTAGCCATGGCTGCCCTTGTTGCTCCAGCCAATGCCTGGTCCCAGGGAAAGAGCAGCATTTTGTATTTGCTATTATCACAGCCCGGCTTCTCTTCTGCTCGGTGGTTTTACAGTCTTGCTGAATCTACATCGCAAGCAGATTACAGCGTGTGAGATTCCCCCACTAAGTTAGAGAACGCAATATAGAACCAACTTCCAGAAGCGTTTGCCCAGCAGCCTGCTTTACAGCGACCTTGAACTGGTGTGTAATGAAAATGACTTAACTTTCTCCTCCCAAAATTATTTCTGGAGCATCTTGGATCCATTGGCGATGCATGGCTTCTGCATGAACCAACCCAGTGACTGGGTTATTGCTGTCAGCAACGCCTTGGGACCATGACAAAGATGCTCCTGGAAGGGGAAAGGGACTCCACAGCCTTGGGCTGGGGCCACAGCCACTGACTACTCTCCACATGGTGGATTCTCTGAGGCTGGGTCTCAGGGCTTTCTACCATACGTATGTCTTGGTGCTGATGACTCTGTCCCCGCAAGGAAACCTGAAGTGTCTGGTGTTTAAAAAGCTTGAAGGCCCTGTGTTTGGAGACTGTTTGGGATGAACTTATCTGAAACGTCTCCCAAATATCTATGCATTAGAGGACTGCCCCCCTACCCAGGGAGGCCCAATCTAGAGGTTGTAGAATCTTGAAGAGGTGGGGCCTCATGGGAGGTCTTCGTGTCATGGGGGAGTAACTTCAACATTAGGGAACCCCAGCTTCTCCATTCCACCCCTTGAGATAGGAGCTCATGTACTCTGGTGTGGCTTTGAATTTCTCTTTCCTCTTTGCTTCCTGGCTGTGCTCTGAACAGCTTTTCTCTGTGTGTTCCTTCCTACAAAATGCTGTCACTCACACACACACACACACACACACACACACACACACACACACACACTGACCCCGACAGACCCAACGCAACAGGGGTACACCCTCCAATGCTGGCATAACAACTCAATGTAAGCTGAATTGTCTTGTGTATTCTGCTACACAAGGGACAGAATTGACTGGCAAGCCTCCCCTAGTCAAGAGGCAGTGAGAAACAGAAGTCCCTCTGCACCCCAGCTCCTCTATACACACACACACACACACACACACACACACACACACACACACACACACGGAAGGCCAGCTCACTCTCTCAAGCTGGTAAGTTCCCAATGTGGTCAGGTCTCCTCCAGCCCTCGTCCTGGCTGTCTCCATGGCCAACCTCTGAGAATGCACACCACTGGCAATCCCCTCTGTCCCTCTCAGACAAAAGCTTCCAGGGTGTTCTGGATGTTCTTTTAAAACAGCTTAAACTACAGACCCAGTGCACGCTCGGAAGATGCAGGGCGAGTGTGGGTATTAATTCTGAGAGATTCTTTGCGAGCGATTCATGAGAAGCCGCTGATATGCTCCCCCGGGGGACCTGTATGATGGAAATCGGATGGGCCACGAAGCCTTGAAGTTGTTCCTCTGTTCTGTGCCTGTGTGAAATTCTCCACACTGTGAGTAGGACCCGCCCAGGCTGGCAGAGCTCGGTAGGGCTCGGCTTCCCACGTAAAGTACAGTTGGCTCAGAAAGGAAGCCATCAAAGGGAGAGAGATTCATCCGTTATCCCGCTCGTTTGCTGCTGCTGAATGGGAAGGAGGTAAATGGTACACCACCTCAATAGTCACCAACGACATGACAGTTTTAAGTTACCTGCTTATCTACGAGACCACCACATGCCTTCCTGAATGCCAGCTAATGGCTCATCCCCTGTGGATCCCTATGTTGACAGGAGCTTTTGGGCGGCTCAGCTTCAATGGGGGGGTGCAGAGGACTCCTTGGGGGGAAAGAGGGATATCTGGGTGCAGGATTCCAACTAACCACTCCCCTTTGGCCTCCTGGATCAGCGTGGCCCTCCAGCAGGGCTCCTCAGCAGTGGTAGCTGTCCAGAGCACAGGTTTGCAGCAGACACCTGCTTTGATTCTGCGTGGGGTTTGTTTAAAAGCAAATCCACAGCGGGATGCTACTCTGTCTTTCCCTCACCGGACCAGTACCAAGGAGATGTGTCTCCTCCTTCAGATTGCTCCAACACGTGCCCTGGTCAGGAAGCAAAGCAGCAGTGTCCAGTTAAGGAATCGTGGGTCCGGATCCGATGCTAGATCCCCTGTCTGCAGGGACAGAAGTCACTGCTTGTTTCTACATGCAGTCTCTCAAGCCTCTCTGTCTGTGCCAGGTCACAAGCTGGCAGCCCTGGCATTGAGTGTGAAGAGAAGAGCTATAGAGGTGTGGGTACACAGCCAGCAGGCAAGGACGAGGCAAGGTATCCTGGATGATGCGGCTGTTGTCTGTTAATTTCTCACTATTTGACTATCACATAATTTTTTTCTTTCGAGACAGGGTTTCTCTGTGTAGTTTTGGTGCCTGTCCTGGATCTCGCTCTGTAGACCAGGCTGGCCTCTGACTCACAGAGATCTGCCTGGCTCTGCCTCCCGAGTGCTGGGATTAAAGGCGTGCACTACTGCTGCCCAGCCACATGGAATTTTTTTGTTCCCTTTTTTATCAAAAACAAATTTTCTTTTCATACAATATATTCTGATCACCATTCCCCCACCCTTGTCCCCTCCCTTGTGTGGATTTTTTTTATTAATAAAAATGGTTTGGTAGAAATGTGTCGGAATTTTAGTCTAATGTCTTAGCAATGGAAGAAGACAATGGACCCTGTGAACTGGCAAAGGGCTCGAGTGAGCGGCCCAGACTCGGCCATCCTCTCAGAAGAGACGGAATGCTGGGCATGAGGCAAGGACCAGCGGGCATTCTCCATGGGATCAGAGGAGACTCACCAGCCTTCACGTGAGGCCCCCACACCTCTGCCCCACCAGCCCAGAGAAGCAACAAAGCATTCTTACCTGGAAGCAAGAATCTAGATAATAACAGGCCTGACCAGGGCGCTGCCTTCGATCTCAGCCTCGCTGCGCACTTAGAAATAGTAATGGTCTGTGGGACATTGAGGTACTCAAAGGCACGAGGTACCTCAGGTGTCTCGGATTCCCCACATGGGAGTGTGGCTTAATAGCTACCATAACAACAGCCTGCAGGACGGGTGCCATTAGCCCTTGCCACGGACGGGATGGAGGGCGCCACCATCTACCCCCTGCCCCAGGGGAGTCCCAGAGCCTGGATGACCTACAAAGGAAGGATACAGGAGACCCAGGTCATGAGAAGGGGCCCTGAACTTAGGGCTTCTCTGCTACAGGGCAGACAGCGGGGACAGTATCTGCACAGAAGGCAAAGCTCATCCGTGATGTGAGAGTGTGCGGAGCCATGTTGTCCAAAACAGAAACAAAATGCTTTGGGACAGTGGGAGAGAAGAAACCAGAGCCTTCCGGCTGAGTGATCAGGAACCCTGGGAACAGATAATGGAAGACATGGAGGATGGGGCGGGGCCACATCGTTGGCTGCTGCTGCTTCAAGGATCCACTTGGAAGCGGCTCCATAAGTCACCTGACCCTGCCAATCCAATTTCAGCTGTGTGGAGAGAGGCTGAAAGCAAGAACAGAGCATGTGTGCATGCGTACACATATACACACATACACCACACGCATACACACATACATACATACTCATACATCACACACTCAAATACACATACAACACACACACACAAGCATATACATAGGCTCACACACCTACTCACATTCACATACACATACACAGATACACACACATATATACATGAAGATACATACATATGCATATACACACACACACACACACACACACACATATATATATATACAACACACACACACAAACATTCACATACATGCATACACAACACACACACACACACACACACACACACACACACACACACACACACACACCTGCAGACTGATCTGAGGGGATCTGCCCAGATCAATCCAGGGTCCCAGGGCATCTACCAGATCAGCTTTTTGTGGACTCAGCCAGAGTGCTGAGAGGCAGGGCCCAGCCTAACTAGAGGGGATACTAAGACAGCAAGAAGGAATGGAGGATAATCAAATGAATGCCTGGGCCACATGAGGGCCTGGCTCCCAAACTTCCACCTGAGGACGACCCCAGAGGAGATGGTTAAGTGCACATATCTTCTCCTGTACCAGGCCTTTTCTTCTTTCTTCTTCTTCTTCTTCTTCTTCTTCTTCTTCTTCTTCTTCTTCTTCTTCTTCTTCTTCTTTTTCTTCTTTTTCTTCTTTTTTATTTTATTTTATTTTATTTTTTGGTTTGGTTTTTCAAGACAGGGTTTCTCTGTGTAGCCCTGGCTGTCCTGGAACTCATTCTGGAGACCAGGCTGGCCTCAAACTCACAGAGATCCACCTGCCGCTGCCTCCTGGGTGCTGGGATTAAAGGCGAGCTCCACCACCACCTGGCCAGCAGGTTTTTTCTTTTGGACCACCAATCAGCTCTCAAATCATGGCACAGAAACGTATTATTAGTTTTGAATGCTCGGCCTTTGCTTAGCTCTTTCCTTGCCAGCTCTTATAACTTAACCTGTTTCTCTTCATCTATGTTTTGCCTCGGGGCTTTTACCTTTCCTACTTCTGTACATCTTACTTTTACTGCTTTTGTCTGTCTGTCTGTCTGGTGTCTACCCAGCTTCTTGCCCCGGGAGTCTCCCTCATTCTCTCCTCCTCCTCCTCCTCCTCCTCCTCCTCCTCCTCCTCCTCCCCCCTCTCATTCTCCTCCAGCCTAGCATTCTCCTCCTATTGATTCTCTCTGCCCACCAGCCCCGCCTATCCCTCTCCTGCCTAGCTATTGGCCATTCCACTCTTTATTAGACCAATCAGGTGCCTTAGGCAGGCAAGGTAAAAACAAATGCAACACATCTTTACATAGTTAAACAATGTAGCAGAAACAAATGTAACACATCCTTACATCATTAACAAAAGCAGCAGAAACAAGTATAACAACTTCACATAGGTAAAGTAATATTATGTTGCATAAACAAATGTAACACATCTTTGCCCAGTTAAAGTAACATTCCACAACAGCAGACCAGAACACATCTCCCCATGTGATCCTGGTTTTACTTACATGAGATGGACCTGCAGTCATGTTAGAAAGACAATTGCCCATTGGCAAAATGGCACTTGCTGATCAACTGTGATCTGAGGCTGGCTATGGATTCCAGAGTATGGCTAAAATGGACAAGAATGTCTATGAGAATTAAATGCATTTGGTAGCATTTGCAAAAAGCATAATTGTGTGTCTCATTCTTTTTTCTCCCCCACTCAGTATCTGTAGCAGTACAATGCAGCATTTTAATATGTCTGTGTGTTTTTCTATCTATGCAGATTATTCTGCAGGGGTGTGTGTGTGTGCATTTATAGCTGTATATTTATATGTGAGACATATAATGGATGATAGATAGATGACAGATGGATGGTAGATAATAAAGAATGGCAAATAGATGATGATTGGTTGATTGATAGATGATGGATAGATAGATAGATAGATAGATAGATAGATGGATAGATAGACGGACAGACAGACACATGACAGGTGACAGTTTATACAGATTTTCCTGCCAACTTACAGCTAAGCTCCTCCTCTCCTAGACTGTTCCCCTCCCCCATACCCAGGGGTATAAGGAAGAAAAGTATGTAGCCTGAGCAGACACAGTCAGAAGGAGCCTTCTCAGAGAGAAATGCTGAATTCCAGCCACGCAGCATTCTCCCTGGTCCGCACTGCCTGCTGGGAGCTGAGGTGGACGCATCTCAAGGAGACTGTGAACCATGCTCTCCTGATGTTCTCAGTGGCTGGCTAAGAGCCTGCCTTGAGTGAAGCTCTCAAAGGTAGCATCTTCCCAGTCCTCACACTACCCTGAACCATTATCATCCATTGTGCATGGAGAAACTGAGGGAGAATGCAGTGAGTCACTATGCCCCAAGGCACAGGGCTTCACTGAGGAATCTAGGCTCTGTCTAGAGTCACAGACATGACTGAAATGTGTGCCTGGTCCAGAGACCACACAGAGCCCACTCTGAGAAAAGTTACCGTCTTGTGTGAAGACTTGCTGCAGACTCTGTTACCTGCCTCTGAAACCTGAGGTCCATAGAACCTGCAAACAGCTGGGCATTGGGGGCCTTTCTACAGCCACAGTGTCCAATCCTGAAGCTACCTTCCACATCAGACACCGGGAGACCATTGCCTGCAGTGTCTGCGAGTGGCCACAAGGAGGCAGCATTCACACTGTTTAAACTGAACTTGAGACCCGCCCCGGCCTCCCCCGACATCACAGGAGAATCTGAGCTATTAAAGCAGAAACCACCACATTCCCGCCCTCTTCCCACAGCCCAAATTTAGCAAATTGACCCAAAGTGCTCTGTGTGCCAGTTCAGGAGCTACTGCAAGCATATAGGCATACATATGTGTACACACGCATACATACATACATATACTGAAGAAACCTGCCCATACGTGTACATGTGTGTATGAACACATACAAATGAGTCTTTGCACATGAGTACCTGTACACATGCACACCATGAGTATGAGCAAGCATGTATAATTGTACATGTGCCTATGCACACAGGCACACAATCGTGCAAACGTATGATCGTGACTGCACACACTCTTATATGTGTGCAAGCCAATCTTCACATATGCATGCATGTGTGTCTGATGCACACAGACACATGCATAGATACACACGCATGCTCATATACATATGAGGTTCATACACACATGTGCACTCACACACACATGAGCAGAGGCTGACATCTCATAGGATAGATAACATTTGCTTGATGTGTGCCCAGATGCATGACACCATGGTAGGGGTTCCTCTCCTCCCCTGTGCTTTGGCCCTGCCATTTCCTGTTTAAATTCTGCTGAGACCACATGTTGCAACCTGGGTCAAGAGACACACCTGCTTTATAGATGTGTCTACTGACTGTTTATGAACCGAGTTGTCAACATTTAGAGACTGATAGACTCCACCCACGCCTGGACCATCCTTGTGACCATGGAAAATCTTGTCTCTGGCACCCTGAACTGGGCGGGATGTTCTGTGGCAGGAACCAGCTGGGGCTGCACAGAGGTGGCCGCTGTGGAGGTGGCTCTCCGACCCCACACTCTGTGGCATCTGTCCTGCTCCTCAAGCCCTGGTCAGCGCAAGCTGCACCAGTTCAAATCAGTATGCTTTACACTCAGTTTCCTCTTTTCCAGCAGCACCCTCCTTTGAGTTCCAGGGAGCCCTCTCCTCATGGTCAAATTGCTCCCAGATCCACCTGAAGCCTTGGCCTGGCACCCCTACTCTGGCAGCATTTGGGCACAAGGTCTTTGAAGAAGTGGTTGATTTATAATGAGCCCGTTGGAATGGACCTGGATCTAAAGTGATACTGTCCTCAGGAAAGAAAGATACAGCAGGATTCCTGATACCCAAGCACAGAAGAATGGCCTCTTATGGGCCTGGAAGGTCCAGCGTGTGTGTGGGGGGGGGGGGGGGGATCTAAATCTGCCCAGGCCCCATCTTGGATTTGGTAATCACTTTGCATTTTCCTGGGCCGGTCTCCACACTGATGCTGTAGCTATTGGCTCTGCCCTGTGCTGGCCTGGACCGAAATGCAGGACACAGCCGCTGATTCAGGTCGTGCAGGATGGGCTGGGGGAGTTGCAGGCCCAGTGTCTCATAGCAGGAATTGCAGTGCAGAGCTGGGGGACCCAGCCTAAGAGGGTCATGCCTTGAGCTCCCACCCCGCTACAGAGCTAGCTCAGAAGTGTCCAGAAGCCCAAGATCCTTCTAATGAGTTTACTCAGCCTTTGGAATATCAAGTATTTGTTTTCCTAAGACTAGAAAGAAGGCTCAACCGTGGGGGCCCCCTCCTGGGCGGCCCAGCTGGCCTGTCCTCGCTTTATTTGGGCCCCTAAAGAGCTGGTGCTCATCAAAGACCTCCTTGCACCTGAGGCCTGGGTACCCACTGCCTCTGACAAGGATCGGGTAATCCCCTAAATCCCCAGCCACGCCTGCAGAACTGGAGGGCAGTGGCTTTGAACTTCAGTCCCAGAGGCTTTAGCCGGGCAGCATGGCCTTTCTTTGAGGGCAGAGCTGCTCTCCTTTCTGTGGCAGAGGTTCCGGTGGGCCCCCATGCGCTCTCTCTGAGAACTCAGGCCAAGGTTCCTCTCCCTAGCATTCTGCCAGGCTACCCATGGCCGTCCCTAAAAGCCTCCTCTTCCAGGGTCCTCTGACCTTGAGGCTGGAGCCCACCTGCACTAAAAGCAATTGGCAGCAAGATGGATTCTGCGAAACAAACGGCTATTTTATTCTGATATGCATGCACTCGGGCTGTACAAAATATTCCAAAATGCTGTAGAGAAATCCCAGGGCCCCTTTGTTCAGACACTGCAGATACTGTGTTCTTCTGTCTTCACATACACACTTGTGCAACACACATACATCGCACACACATACACCACAAAAATGTGCACTATATAGTACACATAGACATACACATACCACACACACACACACACAAACTGCAACCACACAGCAGACACATAACCCACCGTCCTTTGAACCAATCTGCCCCCTCTTCAAGCGTTCTGCTGGGCCTGCTTGCAGAAGATTGTACAGCTGGGCCTGTTGACTTTGGCATTCCTTCATAGAAGGAGGGGCAGGGAAGGTCATGGGGCCCTCACCTGGATAACCAGCCGCCCCTCCCAGTCAGCTGTATGCAATTCTGCTCTAATTGCATGCGGTCTTGTGGGAGAGGCTAGAAGGCTGAAAAGGATGAGGGAGGAGAGTCTATCTATGCAGCCCTGGGAGGGGCGCCCCTCCCGGGCGAGGATCTTTCAAGGTGTGTCTGCTTTGAGGTTTTACCCATGCTCCTCTCTGTCACCCACTACTATGTAAGTAAGCCTAATACACACAGTGGTACCCCAGAAGGAATTTTGATGGAATCATGCCTCAGTTTGTTGGGGTCCTAGAAGGAGGGGAGAGACATTATTTATGTTTTTCTCAGGGAAGGATTTTTTAGCTTTGGTGCCTGTCCTGGTTCTCAGTCTGTAGACCAGGCTGACCTTGAACTCACAGGGATCTGCCTGGCTCTGCCTCTTGAGTGCTGGGATTAAAGGCATGCGCCACCACCACCCGGCTTTCAGGGAAGGAATTTTCACAATATATACCACACAACACACACATCCATAACACACATGGGCACACATTTGCATAAACACACACATACACACACACAAACATATCACATGCAGACACACTGCATATCTACACACACACACCACAGAGGCTCACAGACACGCACATGGGGTCTGCAGTACATGAGTTCAGCTGTCAACTAGTGTGACCATCTTCTCTGCAAAAGCTGCCATTTCCAGACAAAGACAGCACCCAGCCCCACCATGGCTGTTTGCCCTGCCCCCACCACCTAGGCGCCAGAAGCACCTTCCTCATTTACACTGAGGTATGCATGCCACCCCTAGAGACACCGTGGGGGTGCATTGGGACACACCCCATCCTGTAACTTGTCTCTACCATTTCCAGTGTGGTTGGAGACATCCTGAAACCTGCTGCACTCCCTTCAAGGTTGATCTGGGTGATCTTGCCAAACCGGTGAGTAGAGTCTTCTCCACTATGTTTTAACTGGTTCCATTTAAGGAAAAAAAAAAAAAACACAACACAACACAGCTCTATCAGATATCAGATGGGTAAAACTACTCAGGTTTCCCAGGTTGGATGTTATCAGATGTGAGGGGAGGAGCCACCCTCAGCAGAGGAAAAGTTAGCTAGCAGAGGCCTTTCAGACAATTGAGTGCAGCTATAAAAATCTCAAGTGTGTGTGGGGGGGGGGGCTGTTGGGAATGCTCAATTGGTAAAGTAATCCCCTAGTGTGGTGGTTTGAAAGAAAATGACCCCCCAAAAGAGTGGCACTATTGGGAGGCGTGACCTTGTTGGAGTAGGCGTGGTTTTGTTGGAGGGAGGGATATATATGCTCAAGCCACACCCAATGTCTCAGACCACTTCCTGTTGCCTGTGAGCCGAGATGTAAGAACTCTCAGCTCCTTCTCTAGCCCCATGTCTGCCTGCATGCTGCCTTGCTTCTAGCCATGATGATAATGGACTAAACTTCTGAACTCTGAGAGCCACCACAATGAAATGTTTTCCTTTATAAAAGTTGCCATGGTCATGGTGTTCTACACAGCAACAGGAATCCTAACTAAGACACCTGGCAAGCACAAAGCCTTGGGTTACAATGCCTAGCACCACATAAACTGGGCATTAGTGGCACGCACCTGTAATCCTAGCACTTGGGAGGTTGAGGCAGGGGTATCTGAAGTTTGAGTTTATCCTTTGCTACATGATGAGTTTGAGGCCAGCCTGGGCTACAAGAGACCCTGTCTCAATAAAGACAAATAAAAGTAAAGGATGCCTTTACTCCAGTAGCTCTGGATTGTCACTGAGGGCCTTCTGAGATGCAGTCAGTAACAGGCCCCACACCTGGGCAGCAGTGTGGAGTGGGAAGTCAGGTGTTCCCTTGGGGACGGTGGGGGGACCACAGCCATGACAGATCATGTGCAGCACAGCTCAAACCAGAGACTATGAGTGCCCCCTGGAGGTCATTTTTTAAAAATCACTGATAGTCAAGACAAAAAAGGATTTCTATTTTATCCGTCTGTTTGGGGTGAGATCCAGGCATCAATGTTTATAAACCTCTGCCTCTGTAGTCATAGAACAGAACCACTGGAGCTCCTCTGAGGAGAGATGACTCACGATGTAGATCCCCCTGTGCCCTACAGGGGGTGCAAGTGAGCAGGATTGGGAAGGGAGGGAGGGAGGGAGGGAGGGAGGGAGGGAGGGAGGGAGGAAGGAAGGAAGGAAGGAAGGAAGGAAGGAAGGAAATGGGTAGGAAACTTCTTTCGTGGATGCACTGTCCTCCTCTGCTGCTCTCTCAGGGGTCCCTCAGTTTCTACAACTCTGTAGATTCCCACCCACCCACCTCCAGCTTGACATAAGTCCCTCTGACCACAGAGCCCTGCAGCCCATGGCCCCTGAGCGCAAAGGCACTGATGGTCTTGCTAATGAAGACACTTGCTTGCTAAGCACATGGCCCAAGGCACTCTGCCAGCTCTATAGTGGTTTCCTTGGTTCCACATTTCACCACTGAGAAATAAGTACGTGTGTCCACTCCACTGCAGAGACAAGGGGGGACTAAGGCAGCTACAGGCTTGATCTGCTGTACCCTAGTCTACACAGCTAGGAAGTGCACACCCCTGCTTGAGGCTAGATAAAACTGTGGGGTTCCATGGAGCCTAAGGAAACAGTATATGTCCGGCACCATCTGAGTGACTTCTGTCAGGAATGATTACATAGTAAGTGGAACTGTTAGCAGTTCTTTTGACCTGGGAGCTCTGCCACCAAGCACTGTGAAGTGGTTGTGGTGACCACAGGGCCTAAGCTCTCTGATCCCTGTCCCCTTACACCATCTAATTCTGAGGCTCCATGAGACAGCCTGACACAGCAGACAGCCAAGGGCTCCAGGGAATAGGAGTACTGTACCCTTGGGCTGTCAGAGGAATTAGGCTCGGAGTGAAGTCAGTCCTGAAGGGCTCTGTGAGGAATAGCTGTGGTGATGGTGATGTGGGAGCTTGCCTGGAGAGAGCGCTCAGGTCCCTTTGCAAGCTTATATATGCATCAAATTCTAAATTCCACTGAATAAGTTCACTGGCCTTTTGAATTGTTTGTTGTTGTTGTTTGTTTTTTTGGTTTGTTTTTTTTGTTTGTTTGTTTGTTTGTTTTTTGAGACAGGGTTTCTCTGTGCAGCTTTGTGCCTTTCCTGCAACTCCCTTTGGAGACCAGGCTGACCTGGAACTCACAGAGATCGCCTGGCTCTACTTCCTGAGTGCTGGGATTATAGGCATGCACCACCACCACCACCTGGCCCCTTTTGAATATTTTTATTAGCCTATATTAAGTATACATACTCATGGGTTTCATTATGATATTTTATATGTGTACATAATGTATTCTGTTCATATTTAGTCATTCTTACCTTCTTTATTCCCATCCCACCTCCTCTAATCCCCTATCTTCCCAACTAACCCTGATTCTACTTAAAGAGTTTTTTTCATAAAAAAAGATTTATTTTTTTAAATTTATGTATACACATATGTGCCTGCATAAGTTTATGTGCACCGTGTACATGTAGGTACCCATGGGGCCCTGAGGGTGTCAGAATCCCCTTGAACTTGAGTTGCAGGCAGTTGGGAGTCATCTAATGTGAGTACTGGGAACTGAACCCTGCAAAAGCAGTGTGTGTTCTTAACTGCTGAGCCATCTCTCCAGCCCCCACTTTTTTTTTTAATGTGCATGACCCAGTGAGTTTAATTAGGGTTGCTAACTGAGGGTTTGTTTTCAAGAGCATGGGCACCTTACCAGTAGCCATACCATTAGAGAAAATGCCTCTCCTCCATCAACCATTAACTGTATATTAATTATCAGTATGAGGTGGGCCCCCAAAGCCTTTCCAATTTCAATGATGGGATGTTGATGACTCCATCTTGCATGTCATCACAACTACTCTGAATACAACAACCATGTTGGATGAGGTTCCTTGAACATCAGAGGCATGCTGTAGATGTCCTATCTATGGCTGGGCACTCAGTGGTCATTTCTTCTTAATCCTTTGTCTAGTTACAAGTCTCTACACTGAATACTACCCACTGGGGGAAAAAAAGCTTCCTTGACCCAAACTGCCCACAGTGCTGATCTGTGGACACAAACACAAATATTTAGAAAGCAATTTGATGGGTACATCATGCCCATTTAGCAAGCCAACAGCAGTCAGTGTCTCATTATGGTCTATAACTCCCCCATGGGCTTGTGACTAGGTTTGGGGTACCAGACATAAATTCCTTCATCCTGTGGAGTGGGCCACAAATCCAACCAGAAAATGGTTGGTTGGCCCTGTAACACACTTGCCAATATTGCATCAATGGGTTTGTCTCACCTAACTGGTCAGTATTGTCACACACAGGGTCCACAGCTGACTAAGAACTCTGGTGACAATATTGTCCCACAGCTTACACAGCACCTTTTGGTACTATGAAAGCTAGCCATCATTGAAAAAGTTTCTCTATGTCTTGAGGCAAAGGACAGTGGCATCTTCAGCAGTAGAGTCTTGCTATCTTGTCTGGTAGGCAAACAGTAGTAGCAGCAATTGCCTGTGTTAGGGGGTGACCAACAATTATAGGGAGCTAGCCCACCCCTGCATTGTTTTCATTTGATATAACCTATAGCTTTGGGGACTCACATAACACACACACACACACACACACACACACACACACACACACACTGGGTACCTCTATTCAAACTCTTTTTGTTTATATTTTTCATTAGCTTATCGAGTATCTTAGTGGCTTTCTTGTGAGCAGTTTACAGATGCCAAAATTAAGACAGTAGATGGTGAGCTAATTTGTCCCAAGTGACCCATTAAGTATATCCAGAACTGATTTACGACTGGACAGTCTGTCTCCAGACAAGACCCTCTTGAAATCTCCACCACCCAAACTTTACACATGGCTACTGAGAGCTGAGGCCAGAATGTTGACCTTGGACATTGCCAGGCTGAGGAGACTCCTCCCTCTCCCTCCTCTTTGCATCAACACATCTTGACCCATCTTATGGGATAAATACCTTCACCCACCCTGCCTGGCTGACCCCACATAAAACATACACATGCTTGCTGCCAATTCTGGGCCCCAGAGGAGTATTTAGGGACACTGGACACCCTTAGGAAGCAGAGTATGGAGATAAGACCCCTTTTCTTAAACCTGTGGGATTAGACAAAGAAGTAGTTGGCAATTCCTCCCGAGTCTCTTGCAGTGGCTATGGATCAGGTCAACATATGATCAGTGTATCATTCATCCATCTATTCATCCATCTAGCTGCCCATCTACTCACCATCCCTCCTTCATCCATTCATTGTTCATTAATCCTTTCACCCATTGTCTATCCATCTATATTTTGTCTGTTCACATATCCATCCACCCATCTCTCATATTTATCTGCCCATTCATCATCTGCCCACCCACCTTTCGGTCCATTGTCTATCTAACCTGTCTGTCCATCATCCATTGGCTATCCATCTTTCTGCCCACCCATCATCCTGTCTATCCTAATGATGTCACATTCTGAGGTTCTGGGGAACGGGCCTGGACCATGCTTTGCAGCAGAGCCTTGGCCTCCATGATAAAGCATTGCTAATCATGCTGACTGATTTATCATCTTTATCATCTCCTGATTTCATCATACAGCACAGTGTGTTTAAGAACTAAATTTCATTTTTCTTTTTGGTTTTTCGAGACAGGGTTTCTCTGTGTAGCTTTGTGCCTTTCCTGGAACTCACTCTGTAGACCTGGCTGGCCTTGAACTCACAGAGATCTGCCTGCCTCTGCCTCCCAAATGCTGGGATTAAAGGTGTGTGCCACCACCACCACCTGGCTCCTAAATTTCTTTTTTAAAGATATGGTTTTTAAAACTTCATTTTTCAGGTTACTGTACAAAATAATGGATTTCTACATGATCTCATCACACAAGGTGTCATGACACATCTTACTGTTCCCCTTCCACTGAGAACCAAATTCTAAAGTACAAAAACCAAGGTTTGTTGGTTTTTTGTCACCTCCCAGCAGTGACAAGGTGACTCTGTCAAGCCACATTGTTATACCTGGGCCCAGTGCCAGAGCCTGAAGTGTATATAGACACCAGAAAATGAATAAGAATGGGAGCGCATAGCCAATCACTAGAAATACAATGAGGAGTTAATATGAACTAAACCTTCAAATCACTACCCTGGACTAGGCATCGTAAATTACACTCATAGATTACCTCTGGGAGATCACACCACTTTCCCTTGTAAGGGAGATGCTGTTGTCACATCATGTGTACAGATATGGAAACTGAGGCCAAGTGGGTAGAGTAACCGAGTAGAGACCCAAGCCAGGAGCACAGTGCCTCCCATGAGAATATCCCAGGACTAGGAGACTGATGCAGGAGGATGGCTGTGAGTTTGAGGCCAGCCTGGGCTATGAAGTGAGAGCCTATCCCCCACCCAAAAAAAAAGAAAGAAAAATGGAAGGAGGTTAGGGAGGAAGAGAGGGAGAGAGGCAGACAAGCCCAGTGTTCTAGCTCCTCAGCTGATTATTTAGAGTAGAGTCCCAGCATCAAATGCTGAGTGCTTACAGCCAGTTGAAAGTCTGCAGAAATCTCAGCTTAATTGTCACAAAGGTGCCAAGTTCAAAACAGAAAGTGCGTTCAAACCCAGCTTTGCCATTCAAGCCGCATAAGCGTCCTGTACCATGTGTTTGTTACCTCTGAATGGAGCCCAGATCTAATGTGTGCCTCACCCGCCTTCCAACACAGCCCCGAGGGCTGTGAGTGCGTACTGTGCTGCTCAGACCCACTTCTGGGTAGGTCATGACGATAACAAAGGCTGCCCTACTTTCTGTAGACAGCGAGATCAGCCTTGTCCCCAATGCTTGCCTGTGAATGGAGCTGAAAGACACAAAAACCTCCACATGGAAACTCCGCGGAGCCCGATGTCCTCACGGAAGAAGAGCTTCGTGTTTCTGTGTGAGAGGAGATGATGGAACCAGAGGAAGAGAAAGCAGGAATTTCCCAAAGCTAACAAGAGGAAGCACCAGAGAAATACCATGTTCCTCCCGCCGATCAAACCCCCCCTGGCACACATCAGTCTGTGTGTTTATTGTCAACTCTGACACAGGAAGCCTCAAGCAGGAGCTGCTCTCTTTGAATTCAGACATGACACGGCATACCTAAGAGACGTTCAGTCTAGAGGCTTCATGTCCTTAAGGAGTTGAAGGAAGGAAGGGGTTAAATAATAAAGGTTGGAATGTTTTATGGGTACACTGAGGTGTACCCTTCCTTCTGAGAGAGAACATGGGGAGTGTGAGGCTGTAGGATGGGCATAGAAGTATGCCCAAGAATGAAATGACTTAGCACTTCTAATGGCTTCCAGGAGCCTTTAAACTTGGTCCTCATTGTACTCCTATAGAAGTCATTGCTCCCATTCTAGAGGCAATGGGACCCCAAAAGGCAGAAATCTGTGGTGAGCAAAGCCAGGTACTTCAAAAGGAGTTGGGGGCAGTTGTTAACCTGGGGTCCCCAAAGTAGAGCTCTTATGTTCATTATCTACTGCAGTACCCCAAAACTTGGCATAAAGCTTTGCTTCAGGAACTTGGTGGCACATGGCTGTGCTAGGAAACGGCTCTGATTCTGTGTCTCCCTTGATGTTGTCCAAAGCTGAATGAACTACAGGAGGAGACAGAGGCTCTGTTTTCAAGATGGCACCCTCACACGGCTCTGGCCATGTGGACCTTTCAAAGGAGATGTCTGAATGTTCTAACAATGGGGCATCTGGCTTTCCCTAGATGAAGAATTCGAGAAAGAAGGCAAAGGAGAGGCCCCCATGCTTTGAGGATGTAGTCTCCGATGATAGAGTCCCTGATGACATAGTCACACTCCAACACTTCCATCATCCTTGATTACTTAGAAGCCATTCAAATTCAGCCTGAAGGAAGAGGAGTTCAGTCTTGCCCAGTGAAGAGTGGAATGGCAAAGAATTTTCAATGTGTATTTAAAAACCACCATCAGTGCTTCAGGGAAAGGAAAAAGGCCACCTTTGGGGCAATTAGCCATGTCAAGGCTGTTTTTTCTTTGTAGCTCTTTGGCATGTGTGTGTCAGACAGCACATACAGCCTGGCCATGGGAAGCACACAGGTTGAACAGAACATTTCCTGTTGGGAAGAGACTTCCGGAGTCTATATATGCTGCCTGTAAGTGCTTAGAGACTGCACATCTACCCTGTAAAACCTCACTGCACTCCAACACTGGCCTGTGACTAACAAGTTGTAATAGGAAGTAAGAAAAACTTTAAACGGTGCTGTTGTATGGCATCTGGGCAAGGTGAACAATTAACATCTGCTTTCAAACTAGGGTGTGACCACCAGCCCAAAGAATGGCTCATTTTAGTCCATCATCAAGAGTAAAATGAGTTTCTTAGTCATTACTTGTGGGGTGGTGGATGGCAGTGGACAACTGTCTTTTCCAAGTCTCCGATGTCCCTCCTACCAAGTTCCTCCTATTTTCTATGGCTCGAAGTCTACAGCAGAATCCATGCAAACTTGGGCTCAGAACCATAGCTAGGGTCAGGGCAGTGGAGATGACCATAGGCTTAGTGTGATGGTTAATTCTAATTGTCAACAGTAATTCAACCCAGAACTACCTAGAAAGAGAGTCTCAGTGCGGTCTGACCCTCAGGGCTGTCTCTAGGGGCTTGTCTTGATTACCTCAACAGATGCGGGAAGTCCCAGTAGAAAAGTAGGCATCACCATGCCCTGGTTTTAGATCTTGGTTTTAGATCTAAAGAGTAGAGAGAACTAACTGAGCACTAAGCATGTACCCATTCATTCTCTCTCTCTCCTCTTAACTAAATGCATGTGATGTGACTAGCTAAAGTTCCTGTCTTGACTTCTCCTTAATGGTGGACTGTAACCTGGAATTGTAAGTCAGATAAATTCCCCTAAGTTGCTTTGTGTCAAGGTATTGTATCCCAGCAACAGACTTGAAACTAGCACACTCAGCCAGCCTAAGGCCACATTCTGGGAGAGCTGTATATTCACATGTACTCAATCCTTGTTGCTATGGGATTCTGTTGACCCCAACAGACAGTGTTCATTGTGGGAATGGCCTGTTTTGTAGCAACCTGGCATGTGGCGTGGGCTAAATGGCACATGGCTGTAATAGCCAGGCACTTGGGGTTAGACAGAGGACCCAGAGGTTAAGAACTTACACTGATCTTCCAGAGGACCCAAGTTCAGTTCCCAGAAACACACTGGGTGGTTCACAGCTACCTGTAACTTCAACTCTACCTCTGGCTTCTAAGGGCATCCTCCCACCCACATACCCCACCACACACATACATACACAATTTTAAAAACCTTCAAAGACAAAGGATCAAGATACTCTGGCTAAAATTTGGAAGACCAGTCTCCCTTCACATGGGAGTGACCAACATGTGCTGCTCCAACATAGTGTCAGTGAACAGTGGGTACCACAGGAAGGCACAGAGCAACTTCTGTTTACAGACAAGACACCACTAGAGGTGGCCCTAGAACAGGAGCCTGAAGGTGACTGGGGGCTAAACCAGAAGAATCAGTGTGGAGGCAGGGCAAGTGGTATGGGCATGGGCCAACAGGGGCTGTATCGTGGGTTAAGTTTCCAGAGAACCAAGCTGAGTGGCTGAAGTACAAGAGCCGTGAGCCCTCCAAGTCACAGTGATGTCTTCAGTTTTGTTGTAACAATGGTGGGAGATGGTAGAGACAAGTCCTGCCCTGCCTCCTAGGTAGAAAACAAGGCTTTGAGGCAGAGACGGGAGCAGAAACCAGCTTGGGCTATTGTCCCGTGGACAGGGTGACAGAGGGAGAGATGGGTTCAGGATTCTCATCATCAGAGGACAGATATTAGCAACTGGTAAGCAGGTAACCGAGCCCTGGGTGGAAGGAGGAACTTCTATGCAGTTTACATTTTAAATCATGTGATAGGAAATCCGTCAAGAGCTACAACATATAGATAGCATCGTGTCGATGTTCTACCCACACCCTGGTGAGTTCAGCCCTGTCGTGGTGTCTGCTGCTGAGGTGAGGACACACTGAAAGAAGTGGAGGGAACCGTTCAAGGTCCACGGCAGTAGCAGAGCACATGGTCCTCAGGAAACAATACCTAAGCTTTAAAAATATTTAAGGGTATGCCAACATTCAATTTATTAACACTGTGGGACCAAATTTACAGGCAAAGCAGTATTCCTCATGCACACTCGGTCTCGGTGGAGGACCTGGAGCAGAATGTCACTTTGGTGCCATTTGAAGTGGGTAGCTGTTCCAGCTTTGACCTTGAAGCACTGCCCCTAGTGAGGCAGCAGGTAACTGCCATACCTGCCTTTGACCTGGCCCCAGAGCATGGCCAAAACAGGACCCCTTAAGACTCCGAGATGTGTACATGCTGGCTCCTCGTGATCCTAGATGCTGGACTGCAGACCAAGTTAGAGTTCTCCAGAGACCCATGCTGGACTGCACCTCACCTCTCCTGGATTCTGTAACCAACCCCTTTATTGGTTGTAAGTTGCTCTGAAATAAATCTCTTTTAACTACCAGATAAACTATGTGGAATTGCCTCGTTAATTGCCGCGATAGCCATTGATAGCTCATAGTCAGCAAAGGAAAGGTAGCAAGGTTCCTGTTCATTGGCCCCTTGGGCTTGGCTGAAAAGCTCTGGCGTTCTCTCTCATCACACACCACACTTGAGCAAAGCAGATCTCATGTGTGAGTACTTCACTTAGGTTTTGATCCTAAGTACAAAGGTGGAGTCTCCCCATCTTGGCAGACATCCTTGGAAATACCTTGCTTGGTCCTGGGTAAGTAAAACCCTGCCAAAGCTACACCTAATGTTGGCCTACAGGAAGTGATGTCCAAGGGCCCCATGGAGCCAAGCATAGAGTTGGCCTGAAGTTCCACATAAAAGTCCCTGCTGCTCATGGTTCTCCCCCAGCCATGACAGCATCCTTGTGCTCTTCCTCTTTACCCAGGATAACCACATCACCTTCCACTTACTACGCTTTCAGTGGTGATAGAATGTTCTGGACACTCTCCAGGCTTCCCAAAGAGGGTTTGTTTTCCTAAAAATCATCATGTCTATCTGTCCTGACTCTTAACTGAATAGGTCTGGAAGGTGCTTCCTCTCAGTGGAGCCCTGTTACTGAGGACTATTGAAAGGGGAATCGGGTGTGTATGAAGGGAAGTGGGGATTTACAAGAGGAAAGGAACAGAGTGATGGTGAAGATATTGAGAATGACTGGAATGGTGATGCTGATGGTGGTCATGGTGATGGAGGTGATGGTGAAGATAGTGATACTGAGGATGGTGATGATGATGGTGGAGATAACGACAAGATCAATGGTAACAACTGTCACAGTGATTACAATAATGATCATGATGGAGATAACAACAGTGACAAGGATGGCAAAAGATATAGTGAGGACAATTATGATCATGATGTCAGTAGCTCTGATGGTGATGCCAGTGGTGGTAATGATGATGTTGATGATTGCTACAGAGAGGACAATAATGATCATTGTGGTGCTGCTGATGCTGCTGATGTTGGTGACCATGGTGATGGGTTACAGTGATGACAACAATGATAATTTAGGTGGTGGTGGTGGTGGTGGTGATGGGGTAACAAGGATGGTAGACACCATCTCAAGCACAGTTTCATGCCTTGTGCAGGGTGCAGAGATTTGCACACGTTTGGCCGTTAATACTCATCACAATTCTGACTTCCCTAATAAGGAAACAGGCTCACTCAAGCCGTTTGCCTGCAGTCACACAGCTGGCAAGCCAGAGAAAAGAGCCCAGTGCTGATCTCTGGGCTCTAAGGACCATGCTCCTGGTCCCTTGGTTCATACCGCCATCCATAGTCAAAGAGAAAAAGACAAAAGGAAGGAGAAACAAAGATGGGAGAGAGCATCTATGCCCCAAAGATGACTGACTCCATAGACAAGAAGTCACGCCACAGTCTGGGTAGTTCTGTGGAGAATACAAATGTCAAATGAATGCATTGCTAAAGGCCAAATGACTGTCTCTGGGGCTACTCAGTGGGAAAGCTAAGAAGGCCTGGGTGCAGAGGGGAGACTCTTGAAAGGGACCCCAGAGGCTGTAAAGTCTAAGAGCAGACTCTATTTCTCTGACTTTTCCCACTGAGTAATAGAGAGTCATTATCTCCTGCCCTTGGATCTGGGCCACTTGTGACTTTTTCCACAGACCACAATGGAAGGATACCAGCACAAAGGGGCTCTGGGATGGGGTACAGAGATCCCATGTAGACCTCCCTCCTCATTCTGCTAAGCCCTCACCGTTGGAGCCCTAAGACATAGATCCTGATGGGTGGAACCCAGCCTTGCAGCGGATATTTCAGGGCAAGAGCATTTGGCAATGCAGCTCACCAGCATGTCCGGAATGTCCTTAGTGAAATAGTACAAGAAACAAGATGGTTGGCCATCTGAAAGTAGATTTTTTTTTTGGGGGGGTGACTTATTCTCACAATCAAAGTCAGGTTCAGATGCAAGGCAGACATCCAACCACCACCAGCAACCTTACGACAGCAAGACTCAGAGAGGTTTATTTCTCTAATGTCACCAGCATCCTGCAGACAGGGCTCTTCCTCTGTCCAGGACACCAGGCCCTTACCTCTCCTGCAAGCGTATGTGGCTTTGTCCTTGTGGCTGCAAGATGACGGCAGGTGTATCCATGCTCAGAATGGTGAAGACCCAAGGGCAAAGGCACAACAGGAGCAGCCGCTACTCCTTAAAAGAGGGTTACTAACAGGACAGGGTCACGAGACCTTCTGTCCTTCAGAGAAGTCTGGGACACTGAGTACTTCGGGTACTTTCGGGTGTTTCGAACTAAATGGACTGCTCTGAAGGTGGAGAGGCAGGCCGAACCTTGTTCAGCTCTCTGGTACTAACTATCATGTCTACGGCTTACCAGGTACTCAATCAATGTTGGCTGCCTGTTTTGACATGTGACAGACTGAGCAAGAAGGACCCATGATCAGGAGATTAAGAAAAGTGTGGGGTCAGGAGCCAGGGGTCAGGGGCCAGGGATCAAGAGCCAGTGCTAGGGGTGGGTAAAGGCAGAGAAGAAGAAGGTGACATCTTCATAGTCTCAACTGTGTAATAAGCAGAATTCTTAGGACTGGGGAGCTGGCGGCAAACTTGGATCAGACTGATTGACCTTGAGGAGAAAAAGCAAATACATTTGCTTTGAAAATTTACCCTAGGTACCTGGGCTTGCACTCTGTTGGGACATGCACATGTGTCCCTTCCTCAGAGGTCCTTCTGAACCAGGCTCGGAGTGCGCGTGTTGCCTCAGAACAAGACTTCACATGCTAATTGATTTCGCTCTCAGGAAAACCACCCTGCCAGACAGCCTAAAGTTGCCTTTCCTTCCATATCATTGCTTCTAATAATGGCTCCTTGGATCTGCATGAGAACCCGGTACCCTCCCAGCTGATGCCTCTGAAGTGCCCTCCTCCTCATTGGCCGAGCAGTTTAATACTTTCAGGATTACCAACTAGCCTCAGGGCCATTAAACTTTCCTCACTGGTGGGTGGGGGCTGGAACTGGGCTGGGAAACTACCAGAAGTCATTAAAAGTAATTTGGTTCCAGGTAATAATTATGATCCATTTGTACGGCGCTCTTCCCAGCCACTGAGACTGCAGGGGCCACCCTCCACCTGGACTTGTAAACAGGGTCCTAGGGAACACCAGGTAAATGTTGCAGCAGCTAGGAAGGAAGCAGGAACTTAGGGCATGTGGTTTGCAATCCTCTCAGTCACATAAAAAAAAAAAGGGGGCCAAAAGCAGAAGAGGGGGTGGTGTTCAGCTGGCATCTCTCTCTGTGGATCACAGTGGCTCCTCATTGCTCAGGTACACACCATATTTCCTGAAGTGTGCCTCACAGAGTGTCCCCCCCCCACACACACACCCAGAATTGCAGATGCAGGCTGAGCTGGTAACAGATGAATGGATAGGCTGGTTGTCTAAAGACCTGCAGGTACAGCCAGCCTCCCCTGCTGGGAGTCACCATGGAGCAACAAAGTCATCAGCTAACAAGATGCTTCATTGTTCCAGCAAAGCAGAAAGTCAACACCACCATGCCAACATGGCTGGGGGATGTTCTACAAGGCCACCCCCTAGATGAAGAGCTATAGACAATCAATGGCTGCTGAGAGGAGAGTGAGTCTTCCCCATGGACAAGCCTCTGAGAGGTTATCTCATTCCAAGTGGTCAGCCCTAAACATGGGATCTGAGTTGTGTGTGTATATGTCTGTATATGCGTATGCGTGTGTGTGTGTGTGTGTGTGTGTGTGTGTGTGTGTGTGTGTGTGTGTGTAACAATAATAAAGAAGATGAGGCCCATGAAACTGAGCAGAAGGAGGGGGACATGGGAGGAGTTGGAAATGAGAGGAGGGTCTAGAAATTATACACAGTATTCATGTATGGAATTCTCAAAAAAATTAAAAACTAAATTTAAAACATGGACTTGATCTTTCTTGGCTTTGAAATTTTGACAGTTTTTGTTTGGTTTGGTTTGGTTTTTTCAAGACAGGGTTTCTCTGTGTAGCTTTGCGCCTTTCCTGGAACTCACTCTGTAAACCAGGCTGGCCTCGAACTCACAGAGATCTGCCTGCCTCTGCCTCCTGAGTGCTGGGCGAAATTTTGACAGTTGTAAAGTTCGAGCCTGTCGCAAGTTAAGCAGACCCAGGAGGACCTGTCTGGCCATGTGCCAGCATGGTATTCTTCCCTACCCACTACACACCACCTCTAATTGAGAGACTCTAAGGATGCTGTTCCTCTTCAGAGCAGACGGAGTTGGCATTTTGGTTGTTTTGTTTTAGTGAGTTACATTTCAGCTGAGCCTGCGTTTCTTTCCCATTGGCTCTGTTTCCAAACAAAATTACTTTCCACTGGTATAGCATTTGTGCTTAAAAAAAAAAAAAAAAGCTTCATGGGTCAGGCTCAGAGGATAAGAGCACTTGTTCTTACAGAAGACCTGGGTTTCCCAGCGCCCTCATGGGGGCTCACAAACACCTGTCATTCCAGCTCCAGGGAATCCAACAGCCTCTTCTGGCCTGCACTGGCACCTGTGCGCGCACACACACACACACACACACACAC
This sequence comes from Onychomys torridus, assembly GCF_903995425.1. Classification (NCBI taxonomy): domain Eukaryota; kingdom Metazoa; phylum Chordata; class Mammalia; order Rodentia; family Cricetidae; genus Onychomys; species Onychomys torridus. Next base: position 24,679,620 of record NC_050464.1, on the reverse strand, counting down.
ACACACACACACACACACAAGAATAAAATACATGAAACCAACTCTGCCCATGGGAGTAGAGCTCCATGACTAACAAATTAAATTCCCAGTCATCTGAAGACTCTTATTTTGGTTGGATGCTTTCTGTCCAATCACTGTCTGTCTGTCTGTCTGTCTGTCTGTCTCTCTCTCTCTCTCTCTCTCTCTCTCTCTCTCTCACACACACACACACACACACACACACACACACACACACACTTTTACCCTTGCTCTCTAGAAGACCCAGAAGAAGGCATCTGAACAGGACACATGGAGAGATGGCCAGAGTCCGCCAGCCAGCCAGCTCTCTGTTGGCATGGCATATCACCAAGACGAGTCAGCGTGAACCCCCCAGCATCCAGCCCTGTGGGTGAACATTCTTTGCTTGCAGCTCGAGCAACATCTTTGTCTCATTTAATCAAACGGCTGTCAGCTGCTATGAGGGCGCTCCGGTGAGCCTCAGAAGGCTGGCCCGCTGGAGGTAGACAAAGAACCTGGCTCCCAGGGTCACTGCAGCCGGAGGAACGGGAAGGTTTCATCGGCTGCTACAGAAGTAATCCGCTTACGTCTGTCCTTCCCGTCTGCCCTGGAGAATGCCACTCAACTCCAGAAGCCCTGGGAGAAAACTTCCAGTTGGCCAAGTATGGGCCAGACGCCCCGGGCCAAGACTGGAGGCAGGGGCACTTGAGGAGTGGACTCTCAGAGCCTGCCCAATGTGGGGGAATTCCTGAGGTGATTGTTCACTACAACTCATCTGCCTCCTCCTCCCTGGCAGACAGCTAGCTGGTCTGCATTTCCCGGGATCCTTTGCCATTCAATGCTAATTAGCTCTGTTCCCAAGCCCTGGCCCATAAAATAATGAGCAAGAGCCTTCATACCCGGTCCTTGGACCTTGCCCTTGCTTCCTGCTCCTTGTGGCTGACTGGAACAGTGGCAGCCTGAGATTATCCAGGATGTACATGTCAAAGATGGGAGTCTCAGTTAACACGGTCCCCTTGGGACCACAGGGACAGCGGGACCCCGACTCTTTACCACACTGTGGCAAAAATAAGAGATGGGGTCAGAACACTGGGTACAGTCCAAGCACAGGGAAGAAATGAAAATGAACCTTGGTGATAGCTCACATTAAAGCCTACCTTGTCCATTATTCAATACATGAGAAAGAGTTTGGGGGATTCCAGCTTGGGTCGCTGGAACAGTAACCTTGTAAAGATCAGTGTAACAAGTCACATGTGACATGGGCAGAGAACCCTAACTGAAGATATTTCGGGGTCTCCCCTCCACATCGTCTCCTCACCCCTAAATGGTCACAAATTCTGGGAAACCTCAACGAGAGAGACCATGGCCACTGGAGAGTAGGCTGATCTGAGCTGCCCTTGGGCACACTATTTTCGCTGACTCTGTGACAGTATGCGTGCCTAGTTAGTTCCTTCCCTTCCAGGTCACCAAAGGCTATTACTCTAGAAACTGGACTCTACCAGGGACCTGAGAGAGACACGTGGTCTTTCTGAGAGCTTGTGGGAACATGAGAAAGAGGGAAGTGGCGGGCGGGCCTGTGCAGGCATTCCAAACCCGAACGTAATCATGAAGTTTGCACGCACCCACCAGTGGGTACTAATTCTGCTGCCAATTAAGGTCTCCACGGGGAATGAAGGGCAACTCACCTACTCCTCCGTCCAGAGACACAGCCCCTAGACAGTCAGTCTCCTCGGCCAACTTCCTCCAGAATGTTGCCATTCTTTCTCCGTTCCCTGGTTGCTGGCTTTGTTTATCCATAAAGAATGGCAGGAAATGTCTTCACCCATCTCTGGTGTCAGAAGTAGGAGTCTATGTACCAAAAACGCCTGAAAACAAATAGCATGGCTGCCCGTGATGTACATGATTTTTCTGAGTTGGCTTTGCTTATTTTATCTTGAAATAAGGAATTATGTACTCTAGACTGGCCTCAAACTCCTTATGTACTCCAAAATAACCATGAACTCCTGATTCTCCTGCCTCTGTCTCCTGTGTGCTGGGATGACAGGCATGCACTGCCTTGCCCAGCTGGGTGCTTCCGCGTGATAGGAATTTAAAGAGGTGTTCTGCAAGGTTCAGAAAAGGACCCATGCTTTAGCAGTTACTATTGTTCAGAAATGGATGGGTTTTCTTTCTCCTTAAAAAAAAAAAATCTATCCAAGGGATCATAAAGTCAAAGTTATATTTTGAAATAGAAGTTTCTTGAGGCTGGAGAGATGGCTCAGCAGTTAAAAACACTTGCTGCTCTTGCAGAGGACCCTTGTTCAGTTCCAGCACGCACACTGGGTAGCTCACAACCACATGTAACTCCAGCTCCACAACATGTATGACTCCCTCTTCTGGCCTTCCTCCACACACATGCACATACACACATAAAACTTTAAAGAGTTTTAAAATGAGCTTTAGCTGGGCGGTGGTGGCACACGCCTTTAATCCCAGCACTCGGGAGGCAGAAGCAGGCGGATCTTCATGAGTTCGAGACCAGCCTGGGCTACAGAGTGAGTTCCAGGAAAAGCACCAAAGCTACACAGAGAAACCCTGTCTCGAAAAAAACAAAAAACAAAAGAAAAAGAAAATGAGCTTTAAACACTTGGCTTAAGCATCAGGTCTGCCCCCAAGCTGATATGCCAGTTTGAAGCCTCTGGCATACCTTAGGGCTAGTTGTCTGTAAATAGGTGGGCAGTGAGAGGTGGGAAAGGGATGATGGACTAAGGAGTCTTGGGCACAAAATGACCACAGGAACTTTCTGTACATGAGTCCCTGAAGTATTGCCTCTGTCATCATCCAGAGGCTCTTAGAGACTGCCCCTGCCCTTCATACCCTCTGTGATACAGAGACTACCCAGAGCCTCCTCCCACCCACCCAAGAAAAGAAAGAGCAGAAAGTTCAGCACAAGCTTATACCCTGAGCTCAGAACAGAGCTCCCCCGCTTTGGGGTCAGGGGAGAGGTTTTAGCCTCACCCCGAGGCTCTGTGACAATCTGAGCATCTTGAAGGGCAAGCCCAGGCCACCTGTACCTGCCTGAGAATGTGGGTTTAGCAGAGACAAGAAGATGCCCATGGACCAAAGTGGAATCTACCACAAGCCCACCAGCCTGAAATAAAACAGGTGGACAGACAGTGGGTCAGCAGCTGCCGCCGGACAAGAGAAGCTCAGGCGAGATGGGAGGTGGGATGCCAGGGCTCAGGGGATCCAGAACACTTCCTGTTCTTCCTCAGGTGGCCAGGGGGAAGATGAGGACTGGTCATCCTGACCCCACCCACATCAACAGTCCGGATTCACACATCTCCAGCTCAAAGTGGGTGAGAATGGACAGTCTTCCTGGAAAGCAGATAAGGGTCCAGTGCACACAACAATGTCCCGGCCAGGAGCCCTTCAAAGTCACCACTCCTGCCCCTTGACTTCCTGTTTCCTGTCCCACTCACACTTCCCTCCTTTTGTCTCCCAGGCCCCAAAGAGCCTCACGGAACCACTGTGAAGTTCCCCAGCTAGGAGATCAAAGGCCTCAGGCCGCTCCCCCCCCCACACTCGTCTGTATGACCCACTGACAAACTCCCTATCTTGTCTGGCTGTGCCACAGGCAGACAGACAGCTATCAGAGCCATGCAGAAGTCGGGCAGCTTCCCTGGGGCCTGGATGTGACCGTGGAACCGCAGAAGTCCCTGGCATCCCAGAGACCTGCCCCGGGACCTGCTGCTGATAAACCGATAAAGAAGAGGCAGGGCTGTGCCTGTTTTCACAGGTCGGAGACCAAAATGCCCCGAGTTAATTGTGCTTTTGGAGCCGGAGCGGGAGGAAGAGGGGAGGGGGGAGGGATTTTCAGTCTCTCCCACTGGCACCAGTGGCATGTGTCTGTGTTTTCCTAACTTGTGGAAGCCTCTGTGTCCCCGTTCTCGGCAGTCACATGACCGTCCTGTGTGTGCAGCCTGAAAGGGCTCACACCGTGGGAAGATTGTGTAGCCAGAACACAGAATACCGCCAGGCTCTCCTGGGAAATATAGAGAGCAGCCAGGGTCCCCTGTCACCTGTCCAAGCAGAGGAAGGGCAGTGTGTTGGTTGGCTAGTACTTTTTGTTAACTTGACACAATCTAAGGTCATCCTGGAAGAGGGAATCTCAATTGAGAAAATGTTCCCATCAGATTGGCCTGTGGGTATGTCTGTGGGACTTTTTCTCAAGTAATGATTGATGGAGGAGGGTCAGCCCATGGTGGGTGGTGCTACCTCTGGGCAGGTAGTCCCCCGGGTGCCATAAGAAAGCAGGCTGGACTGGAGAGAGAACTCAATGGTTAAGAACACTGACTAGAATACTGGATGGTCCACCAGAGGACCCAGGTTCAATATCACATGGCAGCTCACAACTGTCTGTAACTCCAATATCTGACACCCTCACACAGACATGCATGCATTAATAAAACATTAATGCACATAAAATATAATAAAAAATTTAAAAAGAAAGGGGAGGGAGGGAGAGAAAGAAAGAAAGAAAGGAAGGAAGGAAGGAAGGAAGGAAGGAAGAAAGAAAGAAAGAAAGAAAGAAAGAAAGAAAGAAAGAAAGAGAAAGAAAGGCAGGCTGATCAAGCCGTAAGCAGCATTCCATGGCCTCTGTATCAGCACTTGCCTCTAGGTTCCTGCCTTGAGTTCCTGCCCTGACTTCCCTTTATAATGTACCACAAGATATAAAGGAAATAAACCCTTTCTTCCCCAAGATTTGTCACCACAACAGAAAGCAAACTAGGACACACAGACAGCTCAGAACATGATGAGCCTGGGACGGGCTCCCACCTGTTGAGGTGGGTGGGCAGGCTCAACCTGGGCCCCGGGGGCTTTGTGACAAATTGTCTCAGAAGTCACATACTGGGTGCCCTCACCCATGTGCTGCAGGCATTCATAAAAGGCAGCCACCTTGTGCTACTCCCAAGCGTTGAGCCCATCCCCGATTATTCAGAGTGCCCGGGTAGTGATACTTGTCAGGAAAAGGGACGCCCGTGCCTGGCAGAAAGCAGCTCCCCGGTTCAGGCAAATCTGATCCCTCTGTGTCCAGACGAGTGGTGTGAGCCATTGTTTTGACTTCCTCTTCCCAACAGACGTCTGTACAGGATCCTGAGCCTTTGCTAACACCTTCCTGTCCATCAGCCTTTGTCTGCCTATGAGCTCAAAATAACTATGGCCAGTCTGTGATGGGGCAGTGGCCTATGGTCAGAACCAGGGAAACAAGTGTGTACAGTCAATCAGTTAAAGACCGAGGTCTCTGAGGAGGACCCCTGTCAGGAACTGCATGCTCCTACCATCTCAGGCCTTAAATCACCCACCAGCCTGGAGGGCGTAGATTCTGACTTTCAAAACTGCTCCCCTGAGCATGGAAGACCTTGCAAATGCAGATTTCCCAGCAAGGCTCTGGGCATCTGTCAGTCTGCCTGGAAGCTGGTCTGATTAGTGATGCCTTGTGCCATCCCCGTGTATTTACTCTGATAACTCAGCAAGGTGTTCGGCCACCTATTTACAGACTAGTCAACCTTCCAGCTCCAGAAGGCAAAGGTACCTGGGTGGGAAGGCATAGCCCATAATTGGTCTAGGAGACCCGTGAGAAGTTCTTTGGGCTTGTCTGTCACTAGAAAAAGTCAACTTAGAATCACAGAGAGGAGATACTCTCCATAGTCCCCAAAGGTAGCCATCTCATGTCCATCAATTGAGAATGGACCAGTTAAATGCGGTCTGGCACACAGTGGAATATGGCTCAGCTGTGAAGAGGGATGAGGTACCGGTGCCTGGCACTGCATGGTTGGACCACAGAAGCATGACATGAGCGAGGAAAGCAAACACAAGGAACCACTCGAAGTATAATTCACACAAACAGAAAGGGCCTGAGGGATGTAGGGCTCTGGGATCAGGAATGGGCAGTGGCTTCAGAGTAGATGCACAGGGTTGGGGTGCCTCCCACAGTGATGCCGATGGTCCTGGGGGCCTTCACCAAAGTGATATAGTGGAGCACTCTGGAGGACACACACACACACACACACACACAAACACACACACACACACACCACACCACACCATACACACACACTAGCCAGGCCTGGTGTTGCAGACTATAATCCCAGGTATTTGGGAGGCTGAGACAGGAGGATTCCAAGTTCAAGAGCAGCCTGAGTGAACGAGTGAGATCCTGTTTCAAAGTATAAAGCTAAAAGAGGTCTAGGGTATAGATCAATGGTAATGTGTTTACCTGGCAGGTGTGAGGCCAATGTCAATGCCAGAATTGAAAAAATCAGAATTCCCTATCAGCTACCTGACTGATCAATCATCTATACGACATCTACCCATCTTATATCCATCTGTCAATCATTTATTTTCTAATCTATCTTCTATCATCTATGTATCTATGTATATATGTATGTGTGTATCGATCTAATCTATTTGTATATCTGTCATTCTAACCAACTAAACACACACACACACACACACACACACACACACACACACACACACACACACAGCAAAAGTAAAGAAAACTCTAACCGTGCTGAAACGCCCCCTCACCTAGCAAAGCTAAAGAGAACAGTGCAAACAGTGGCAGGCTGATACAGGGCAGCCGAAGCCCTCACTTCAACAGCAGGAAAGGAATTCACTGTCTGTGGCCAGCAAAGAGTCCTGCAACAAAGTCCTATACACAAAGGCCCAAAGGACAGCCATCTGTGTCTCGGGGCTGGAGGCAAGAGCCCGGATTTGCATGCTTCCTCCGGAGTGCCTCCTGAGCCTGTAGATGGTGTCTTTCCCAAGTCCTCAGTGCCTGGCCCTCTGTGTGTGTCTGTGCTCTGGTCTCTTGTTGCAAGGACACCTGCCGGAGCCTGTCAGGACCACTGTGATGTCATGTCAGTTTACATCACTTATCTCTATAAAGCTGTCGTGCCAAGTACTTCTGAGGCGGTTGGCTTTGGAACAGGAGAGGGGGTGACTGAGCCTATAAAGGTCACTGTGAGAATTCACCTGGCAAGCCCTCAGAGAGTATGTATGCACCTGCCCCAGAAGTCACCACCTCTGTTCCTAGATGGAGCTCCCAGCAGAGTAAGACAATGTACGTGGGCTGGAATTACTCATGAGCTTGGCTCAAAGCGGCGTTCATCACAGTAGCCCCAAGCTGTAGACCGCCCATGTCTAGCAGGTGCTGGGTGGACATGGTTCTAGGTGCCTATGAAGCAAGGCACGGCTGGATGAAGAGCGGAATCCCAGCTCTTGGATGAATCTCAGAGACGCTGTTATAGGGGAGGGGCCGGACAAAGTGACACCTGCAATTTGGTTCCCTTCTTAAAAACTAAGTCCAAGGTTAGAGTGACGTGTGTCAAGGCTGGGGGGCACTGACTGGTAAAGGGCAAAATAGAACTTTCTGGAATGATAATGCCCCCCCCCATCTGATGGGATGGGGATGATGTAGATGTTTACATTTCCCCCAAAACTTCATTGAATTTCTCTTTTAATAAAAACCACCGCCACTGGGCAGCGGTGGTGCATGCCTTTAATCCCAGCACTCGCAAGGCAGAGGCAGGTGGATCTCTGTGAGTTCGAGGCTAGCCTGGTCTACAGAGTGAGATCCAGGACAAGCACCAAAACCCTGTCTCAGAAAAAAAAATAAATAACAACACTCTGTGTGTGTGTGTGTGTGTGTGTGTGTGTGTGTGTGTGTGTGTATTTCACCACCTCCATAAAATTCTCTTCTCATCAAATCAAATTCCTCTAAGTGAGTTGGAATACACAGCCCCAAATGGGACAACTTCATAAACACCTCAAGGGACCATCACTAAAAAAGCAGAGGAAAGCATGTTCGAGCTTGTGGATGGGGAGGAGAGCTGTGAAAAGCTTGCCTCTGGACATGGCGTGGCCATTGTACTAGGGACCCACAGCAGCTGTCCTTACCTGCACAAGATCAAGCCAATCAAAAAGCCAGTGTAGATGGGGGAGGAACTCACCAGGCCCCACGCCTAGTCTGGAAACTATTGCCAACAGACGGCTTCTGGAGAGGGAAAAATCATTCTTCTTTGGGATGTTAATAAATTGTCCATGCTCCAGCACTAACTGGACTCTGTGAGTTATTTAAAAAGAAGAAAAAAAGGACAGGAAGTGGGGAAGGAGTCATGTTTGGGGGGGGGTGCCTTGGGGGAGATGGAGGGTAAAATGGGCAGTAGATATGATTATAATACATTGTAATCATATATGAAATTCTCAAATAACAAATTAAACTAGATAAATAAATGCATACCACAATAAAAAAAATAACTCTCAAAATACATTCTTTATAAAGAAAAACAAAAATGAAAGAAAAGGCCAGGCATGGTGGTGCACACCTTTAATCCCAGCACTCGGGAGGCAGAGGCAGGTGGATTTCTGAGTTCGAGGCCAGCCTGGGCTACAGAGTGAGTTCCAGGACAGCCAGGGCTACACAGAGAAACCCTGTCTCGAAAAAAAGAAAAGAAAGAAAGAAAAAGAAAAAAATGAAAGAGAGGAAGAGAGAAAGAAAGAAAGAAAGAAAGAAAGAAAGAAAGAAAGAAAGAAAGAAAGAAAGAAAGAAAGGAAAACTATATTCTAATAAAAAAATGTGAAGCAAAGAGGAAATAAGAACCCAAGTTCAAGTTGTGTATTCCCAACTCCCTGTGTGAACTCTTGTGCCCATCATTTTCCTGAAGGGAACTATGAGGCGTAGCAGAATCATTTTCTCAAAATCATTCTTACCGCCTGGCTGAACAAGCCGTTCACTCACTCACCAGCTCCTTCATTCCTGGCGCCTGTGTTAAGTGAGTGCCTGGCGGGACAAGCGTCCTTGACCCTAAGGTGAGAGAGATGTCTAGGCACTTGCTCCACAGATCTGACATTCCCACAGTGCCACAGAGCAGCAAGTGTCGCCTCTGGGTGCTGACCAGCACGCTGAGAGCTATGAAGGGTGCCTATGTGGAGCGGGATGTGGGTGGGGTGGGCATCTCAGGCGTGGATGTCATTTATATGAGGCAAGGTTGCTGGCTCCAAGTGAATACAGATCAGAGATCTAGCTTCATGTCCTCCAGAATATAGTTTCACTGTCACTCTCCCTGGTTGTCAATCATCTTCCTGAAGGTGGAGCCGAGTGAATTCTGAAGCAATAGTCCTTGCGATGCCCCAAGTATGGAGGTGCACAGAGTCACTTTAGCTATTAATGGGATGCCCAGGGACAGTGCACGCTGAGGTCGGGTGAGAGCTCCCTGCCCGAGGGAAAACAGTCCTGCACCCATAATCACGACATAGACTGGTCACCAGTGCAGATCTGGAGACTGCACCAGGCTCAGCAGTGTGGGCGGGGCATGGGCCAGGCGTGACATGCTCTCTTCATAATGGAGCAATGAAGGCACGAAGCCATTTAGCTAAGGGACATGATCTGGCCACATGCTCAGAGTCGCCCCCAGTTTTGTACACCTCACTCAGACATTTCATAATATGCAAACCCCACATTGCAGTCTCTCCCTGGTGGATAGTATGAAACTGCTAACCCAGGATCAACCCATGCATGACCATTCAAGGACACCCAGGGCTGGCCTCTTTTGTCCCCATGGGCAGACTTTTCTGATGCGTTTGTGAGTTGGGGGCTGAAAGAAAAGACTTTATAGGGCATTCATTAGAATATGGAAGCCGGGCGGGGGTGGAGCCCACCTTTAATCCCAGCACTCAGGAGGCAGAGCCAGGTGGATCTCTGTGAGTTCGAGGCCAGCCTGGTCTACAGAGCAAGATCTAGGACAGGCACCAAAACTACACAGAAAAACCTGTCTCGGAAAAAAAAAAAAAATGGAAGTCTACTTAAAAAAAAAAAGTTCCTCTCTTTTTGAATTGCCTTTCTGGGGTCACATGGTCCATTGTGCCCAGAATAGTAGTGAGACTGGATAGAGGAGTCAAATTCTCTCAGGGTCCTGGATTGAGGATGGGGGCAGCCCTCCAGATGTGATGTGGGATCATCCACCATTCACTGTGGTAAGGTGTGTTCTGAAGGCATATATAATGCTTGTTATACCTGGTAGTGCAGGCCTATAATCCCAGCACTAGGGAAGCCGAGGCAGGACGAGTACAAGTTCAAGGTAACAACAGACGGAGCTATAGTCAGAGCTGAAGCCGGCCTGGACAATTTAGTGAGAGCTTGTCTCCTTTCTCCTCCTCCTCTTCCCCCTCCTCCCCCTCCTCCCCCTCCTCCTCCTTCTCTTCCTTTTCCCCTCCTCCTCTTCCATGTTGTTGTTTGTTTTTGCTCTTTTGGGGGCCTGCCACCCAGCGCCCAAATAAATCACACGTGGAGGCTCATTCTTTATGACAAATGCTCGGCCTTAACTTGGCTTGTTTCTTGCCAGCTTTCCTTAACTTTAAATTATCCCTTCTACCTTTTGCCTCTGGGCTTTTCCTGTTCTCTTACTTCTGTAAATCTTACTCTTACTCTGTGGCTGGCTGTGTAGCTGGGTGGCTGGCCCTTGGAGTCCTCCTCCTTCTCTGGCTACTTCTTTTTTTTCCTCCCAGATTTCTCCTTCTATATGGTCTCTCTGCCTGCCTGCCAGCCTGACCTATCCTTTCTCCTGCCTTGCTATTGGCCATTCAGATCTTTATTAGTCCATCAGGTGTTTTAGACAGGCACACTAACACAGCTTCACAGAGTTAAACAAATGCAACATAAACAAAAGTAACACACCTTAAAATAATATTCCGCATCACCACCTCTTCCTCCAAGCAGCCCTTGTCCTGGACTCCTATGCTAGCCAAGGCTGGACTATGTGATGGCATTGGTACAAGACTGCACAGGAAATTGGAGAGGGCAGGCCTGGTTCACTCTTCTCTCCAGCCCACATGTTATCTTACCTTCAGTCTCTTCATTTTGCCAACTTTTTTAAATTAAGGGATTTCATATAGAGACCCAGAGCTCCAGTTTCTTTTACAATGGGGAAGTTAGCGCCATCAAATTGTATCTTATCAAATAAAACTTCACCAGGCCTGGAACATGACTCTGGGATGGACCTAGAACAACCCTAGATCTGGGTCTTGTTCAAACTCCTTCCTGGGTTGAAGGCTTCTAGAGAGGGTCAAAGATGATGTTTTCTGGAAAGCTTATCCTGGAGCCTTTAGGCTTTGTCAGAAAAGAAAGGGAAAAGCCAAAGGTGGAAGGAGTGTGGTTCTGACCTCTATGGCTCTTCACTGTGTCCCCCACTGGGTGACAGTTACACACAGGGCACAGGAAAGCTAGACCCTTGGACCGTCACCTGGCACAAATCACTCAGAAAGGGAAGACTTAATCTCATTATCAACTGTGACTACTCAGGCCTGGGGAGGCAGACCCCCCAGGATACCATTTGCTTCCCGATGACCTGCTCCATCCTCCCTCGGTACCCAGTATGGCACCCAGATCTCAGGAGGTACTCAAGACAGGAACAGAAAGAGCCAGGAAATGGCCAGGATGTTCAGGCCAGGGTGGTGTTCAGGTTAGTCCTCAAGCCACAAGGAGGTGTTGTCTGAGCATATGCTTCTAGCATATTAATGACTGACCTAGAGACAAGGCATGTGCGTTACATCCATGGGTCTCTGGGAAGCTGGTGTGATATGCCAGGTTAACCTGACTAGACCCTGCTGGGCCCGTCACAATCCTGAAGCATTCTGGTTTGTAACTCTACACTGGAAGGTGATTTAGAGTTCCAGGGAAGCCAGTATCAATGTCCAAAGACCACTGAGCTGTAGTTACTGCCTTTCTAACCCAGCAAAGGCTAAACATGGCTGCTTCTAGAAGGACATCTTTTAGAGCTGGTATCATGGTGGGATTGCTCCATCAGATGCCTCAGGGGCACTAGATCCCCCAACCAAGGCCAGATGTGCTGGAGTGTTGGATGGTATTTTCCTCTACATTGAGATATTCCCTTGAAGTGGGGGGGGGGGGGATCCTGAGCCTCTCAGGAGATGGGGTAAAGGAAAGGTCATGCATTCCCAAGAACAGAAACTGGGATGATTCTGGAGGGCGATGCTCCAGGGGTATAAAAAGGAGTAAACTGCTGGGAAAGGAGACTGACCAACTGGCCTGCAGAGAGAAGAGGTATTTGGACTAGGCAGCTGCCTGCAGACTGTCCAGAGTGTACCAGGCTTTCTTTTGGGCCACCAACCAGCTCCCAAATCATGACATGGAGACTTATTCTTAGTTATGAATGCTCGGCCTTGTCTTATGTTTGCTTCTTGCTAACTCTTATAACCTAACCTGTTTCCCTTCATCTGCGTTTTGCCTAAGGGCACCTTTCTTTCTTTCTGTATGTCTTACTTTCCTGCTGTCTCGTGTCTGTCTGGCTTCTGGACACATGTGTGTCTCTCTCTTTCTCCCTCATTCTCTTCTCCCCCACCCTCTCTCTGGCACCTAGATTTCTCCTATTTATTCTCTCTGCCCACCAGCCCCACCTATCCCTCTCCTGCCTAGCTATTGACCAGGCAGCTTTTTATTAGACCAATCAGGTGCCTTGGGCAGGCAAGGTGAAACAGAGGCAACACATCTTTATATAACTAAACAAATGCAGCAGAAACAAATGTAACATATCTTCACATAGTTAAAGTAATAGGCTACAGCATAAGCAGATGTGACACATCTTTGGCTAGTTAAAACAATACCCCCCACAACACCAGCAAGCTTCATGGTTGCAGCTTTTTCTTGATGACCCAGCTGCTCTTGTGTCATCCTGTGAAGTCACCCCTCACCCACAATAAGGAACCCCAATAGTAACCCATTGGTCCACCAACTTTCTTACTTTGATTTATTATGGGTTCCCTTTCTGGGGTGAATAGACTGGTACATGCTGCATCACCCCAGGAAAAATCTGTCACACAACAGGGATGCCGGATACCCTCTCTGCATCTATTTTCTGGCCTGAGAAAGGATGAGCTGAGTCTCCATAGGCTGGTCTCCAGGGTAACAGGGATGTGTGAAAACTGTGTCCCTTCAAGTGGGATAGCCTTGGAGATAGTAGGTTGAGAGTTAGAGGGCTCTTGAATGAGGCCAAGTTCAGGGGAATTGCATACACTAGTCACTTCTTCAGTTGTGATGGAAGAAAAGTAAAGATGTAGTGGGCCTTACACGCAGAAGCAACAAGCTTTCTGCCATCGAGCTATTTGGTGATTTACAGGGTGATTAAAGACTCCTCTGACTGTCCAATTGAGTAAAAGTCTATAATTTTCTCTAATTGGCCCCAATATTAGCAACACCCACCTTGTGCATCAGCTAGGCTCTGCTTACCCCCAACGGCACCCTATAAAAGTTTCTAATGTTTTCTGCACCTGGTGTTGGCCAAGCTCATCTTCAAGCCCTTGATTCAAGAGGCTGGAATTTGCAGGGCCCAAGGAGGAGTCAGCCATGATCATTCCAAGTTTAAACTTGCCTCCTCCTGGGGCACCAGGCTGTGGAGGTCAACAGACATTCTGCAACCTGTCTCCTTGTCTTGCCAAGTGGGGCTAATTATATCCAGGTGGGTATCAGGAAGCATACAGAAGATCCAAGCAGGGACGTGATGGTCAGTGACTGATCCATAGTCCACAGCAGGATAATATATGCTAGGGAGCCCTGACCAGAGGACAGAATGCCGTGTCACCTCTGACCTTCCTGAGCTGGGTGGCCCTGGAATCCAGCACAGGCTGCTAGAACAAGGTTCCATAGATAAATCGGCTTACCAACAATAGGCATTTCTTCCTCACAGTCAAGGGCCTGAAGTCTGAGGTAGGGACTGGCTGGGTTCCAGAGAGCCTTTCCCCAGATAAGGGTTTTGGCTGGGACCACACATGTAAGAAAGATCTGGGAAGCACAAGATCCTCCACCTTCTTATGAGAAAACGGATTCTGTTTCCACCCATACAACGTCATCATGGTTAATGTTGATTGTCAACTCACTCAGATCTAGAATCACCCAGAAAACACATCTCTGGGTATGTCTGTGAGGGACTTTCGTAGGGATGATGAGGTAGGGAGACCTGCACTGATGTGGGCAGCCCTATCCTGTGGGCCAGGGTCACAGACTGAATACAGAGGAGACAGTGAGCTGAGCACCAGCATCCATCTCTCTCTGCTTCTGGACTGTGGATGTGATGTGAGCAGCTGACTCACGCTCCTGCCTCCATAGTACACCTCAAACTGTGAGCCACAATAAATCCTTCCTTCCTTCAGTCGCTTACAGATGTTTTTATCACAGTGATGTGAAAAGCAACTAAAGCAGACCCACCTCCTCATCCCTTTACCACAGGACAGGGGAGGTGGTGTTGTAACCTGGCCAGACTTCCATGAAGGTTAGCTTCAGAAGCTACACTTCTTAAAAACCTATATCCCTAGCTGGGCACAGTGGCACAGGCCTTTAATTCCAGCACTTGGGAGGCAGAGGCCAGCCTGGTCTACAGAGTGAGTTCCAGGACAGCCAGGGCTGCACAGAGAAACTAAACCAAACAAACAAACTGTATCCCTTATGGCTTAAATATGAAATGACCCTCACAGGCTCCTGTTTGTAGGGGTTATTATAATCCTGGGTAGTGGGGCTATTTTGGAAAGTTCTAGAAATTGTAAAAAGTGGGGCTTAAGGGTTGCTTTGGGGGTAACCAACTGTTCTTTGATTTAATTTGAGGTCTGTTCCATGGGAAGGAATCAACACTGGTACTGTAGTTAGTTAACAACCCATGCCCTGGGAAGTTGCAGGCCCAGGTAAAGTACAACTGTCGTTGAGCTAAACTTACATAGCATCAAACTGTCTTCTAAATCTCTGGGCTTACACCCACAGCCAAATCTGCTCCTAGCCTTAATCAGAGAAGCTTCTCTCTCCATTAAGAGGTAATGTATTCAGAGAATCACAGATGCTCAACTTGCTGAGGGCCCAGCCATAAACAAGACATTTATTCTACCTCCTCTGAGGCTCAGGAAACATAGCAGAAGAGAAGGCAGGAAAGCATTAAGACCTGGAAAAACATGGGTGAACCGTTGTGAGATGACATCCTCTCTACTTAACCCGACCACTGCCACCATGAACTCACAAGCCTGGTTACCAGGGCCTGCACAAGATTGGCCCTGTCAGCAATCAGTCATCAAAAGGGGCGGGGCTTGTGAGGTCATTCTCACCCCCCCACACACACACACACACACTCACTGCGGAACTATTGGTGGGTGATTGACAGATTCTGAGGAAGGAAGAGTGCTTGTTTTCAGTTGTGTCTACCCACTGTTGAGCCTGTCAGGCTCCAAGAGATCGTTCCAAACCCGTGGTCACACAGACAGCCCGGGGTTAAACTCCGTGTATCACAGAATCAAACAAGTAGGTAAGAATTTGAGAGAGAGATTGTCGGGTCGGGAAATAGGAAAGACGGAACAGAAGGGAGCAGGGAGGTGAGTGGTCGATACGTATTATGTTTATGAATGAAATGGTCACAGTGGTCAGCGTGCAGGGAATAAGAGATTGTGGGCTGCTTGGCCCTAAATGGGATATACTAGCACACACACACACACACACACACACACACACACACACACACACAGAGGAAGGTTCAGGGAACTTCTCAGTAAAAGGGGGTGGAAAGATGGCAAGAGCTAGATAGAGATGGTGAAAGACTTCAAGAACACACTGTCACAGTGTTTCAGGACACAGCAAGGCAGCTGCACATTTGAACTCCCAGCAGGTGTGACAGCATGCACAAGACTTGTGCAAACTCAAACGGGGGGGGGGGGGGACCCTAGCATGGCGTGGGGGGGGGGCGCCAAGTCCCACCCCTTGGCATTCAATGGCCACCGAAAGAGGGCAATTCAGCTCTGTTTAATGACAACAGGACCCCCTGGCAGGTCGACCACACTTCAGGCCAGGCTCCACTCCCAAGAGTAGGCGTGGAAAAACAAACCTTATTAGATGTGGGAAAACAGAACAAAGCAAAAGCAAAAAACAAACAAACAAACAAAAAGCAAGAAAATTCAAACTTGCCTGGGTAGGGAGGGGAGGGTGAAGAGGGCCGGTGGGGGAGGAGCTGGTCAAAATGGGATGAATATGGTCAAAGGACATGGAATGAAAGTCTCAAAGAATTAACAAAAATACTATTTAAAATAGTCAAATGACAAGTTTAATTGTTTTTAAAAAAAAAAAAAGTAAAAGAACACAAGTACGAATACTTTTTGTATGGGAAATTGTTATGTGTAATAAAAGATATTTGTGAATGTTAAAAAAAAAAATCTAGTTGGAGGGGGAGACCCCTCCTAGGGGTGAGTCCCCAGGATATTTTGTCCCTGATTCCTTCCAGCCATGCTGTTTCCTGTGTAAACTAGGCCTGGTGGCGTTTGCCTGTTATCCTAGCACTTGGGAGGTGGAGGCAGGGGGATCAGAAGTTCAACGTCATCCTTGGCTACACAGCGAGTTAAGAAGCCAACCTGAACGACACGAGAGCCTGTCTCAAAATAAATAAATAAACGGTTTTTTTTTTTCAAAAGAGAAAAGAAAGAAAGGTCGGCGGCGGCAAGGCTGATTCTGCTAACAGAGTTGCTCCTGACTTGTCTGTGAGCAAAAAGAATTCAGGTTTAGGTGTGTTCGGACTTTTGTCTGTCCCCTTGGTGGGCTCTCTCCACCTGCTCCATTCAAGCCACGGGGTCTTAAAAACCCTTTTCTCAAGTCACCTTTGCTATGCTCAATAGATCTCCACCGCCCTTTATGATTTCAGGCCGCCGGCAACCAAACATCGTCCCCATGGCAACAGACGAAAGAAAGTAAACTTTTAATTACGCCGCCAAATGTAGAGCTGTCGCCAGTGTCTGCCACGCTCTCCCCCCAGTAGCAGACACAATTCTGGATTCCGTGGGCGGCCCCGCTTTTTCAACCCTCTGGGTGTCCGGTCTCTAAGTGCCTTAATGGGAGGTGTGTAACGCTGGCATTTCAAAGGCCCCCAAAGAGAGCCTTTCATTTCCCACAGCAAAGTAACCGAACTCAAAACTTTTATTAATAATGTAAAAGGCTCTCTCAGCGTGCGGAATCGGCTAGGAAAAATGCAAAGAAATCAGAGGGGACTTTACTTTATCAAAGAGCACCCGAAATAAAGGCCAGGCTTGGTTCTGAGGGGAGGAGGGAGGCGTGCCTACCTGGAGCAGAGGTCAATCTCTTTTCTCCACCTGAATGTGACCTTGAGGATGAGCGCCATCAAGTTGGTCCCAAGCAGCCCTGCAGAGTCCGCAAAACATACTTGTGGGTATCCGGTAATGGGTCCAGAGCTTCGGCATTCCCTCTAGGGCAGAGCAGTGATCTGCAGGTTGTAGCTTTACGCGGTTCCAAGCTCGCCTCTGGGTGTGTCCCAGATTCTCTTCCACGCTCAGTCCTGTGGCCCAGAGCAGTTTCCAGCCTGCACTAGGAAAGCAAGCTTCTTCGAAGCCAGGCAAGGTGGCCACACCACACCCGTCATCTCAGCACTCCTGAGGCTGTGGATGGAGGACTGCAATTTCTAGACCAGCCTGGGTCACATAGTGAGACTTTGTTTCAAAGCAAATCCTATCCCCCCCCAAAAAAAAGCATTATCTTCCATTCAGCCCTGTTCTCTTCCAGGTGAAAGGTCATTCTAAAAAAATAACTCATTAACCAGTAGCTAATATTACTTCCTTTCTTTGCTTTCCCTAACTTAGTTGCTAATTATTTAAATTCCTGAGATTTTTTTTAAAGCCTTTGCAAACAAAAACCAACCCAATAATTACGCTGTATACTTCATTTGGTTAGTATATGTTTAGGTGAACACACATGGTTGTGCTTGCTTACTGAAACTAATAAAAATAGCATTATATTAATAAGAAATTCCTAAATTTGCCCACATATTTCTGGGTGTGCGTGTGTCGGGGGTGTAAGCACAGGTGGGGGGTAGCATTCCTCTGTGTATATGTGGCCAGAGGTTAGTATCAGGTGTCCTTACTCTATTAATCACATTACCTTTCTTATTAAAATTTGTTTCATACAATATATTTTGATCATGCTTTCCCTTCCTCCATCTCCTCCCAGATCCCTCCTCCCTACCCACCTAACTTGATTCTTTCTCTTTCAAAAACAAAACCAAAAAAAAAAAGAACCCACAAAAAAAATGAAAATCAAAAGACCAAAGAGACAAAAAAAAAGAAAAAAAAACTAAAACTAACTAAAATGAAACAAAAAGTCCTCAAGAAAACCATAAAACCTGCTTAGTTTTATGTCAACTTGACACAAGCTAAAGTCCTTTGAGAGGAGAGAGCCTCAATTGAGAAAATGCCCCCATGTGAGCAGGCTGTTGGCAAGCCTATAGGGCATTTTCTTAATTAGTGATTGATGCGGGGGCTCCCAGTCCATTGTGGGTGGGGCTGCCCATGAGTTGGTGGCCCTGAGTTCTATAAGAAATCAGGCTGAACAAGCCATGGGAAGCAAGCCAGTAAGCAGCACCCTTCCATGGCCTCTGCCTCAGCTCCTGCCTCCAGGTTCCTGTCCTGTTTGAGTTCCTGTCCTGGCTTCCTTCTGTGATGGCCTACAATGTGGAAGTGTAAACCAAATAAACCCTTTCCTCCCCAACTTGCTTTTTGGTCATGGTGTTTCATCAAAGCAATAGATACCTGAACTAAGACAACCAGTGAGTTAGTTTTGTATTGGCCAACTTCTCCTGTGCACAGGGCCTGCTCTGCGATGTGGTGGATAGACCCACTGATACTCCATTAGAGAAAACTGATTTCTTCCTTCCCAGCAGATATCTGTTGCAGATAGCTTCTTGGTTACAGATGAGACCTAGCTTCTTGGTTAGGGATGAGACCCCAAGTATCTACTTCTTCCTCTCAGTGCTGGGATTTTGTTTGGTTTGAACCTGTGAGGTCTTGTGTATACTTCCATAGTCTCTGTGAGCTTAGATGTGCATGAGTTCTATTGTATCTGTAAGATCCTGTTTCCTGGAGCCATCCATTACCTCTAGCTTTTGCAATCTTTTGGCCTTCTCTTCTGCATAGATCCCTGAGACTCGAGAGAGGGGTTTGATGAAGACATCCCATTTAGGACTCAGTTCTCCAAAGTCTCTCACTCGGCACTCTGTCCAGTTGTGGGCCTCTGTGTTAGTTCCCATCAACTACAAGAAGCAGCTTCTCTGATTGAGAAGGTATTTTGAGACAGAGTCTCTCACTAGACCTGGAGCTTGAACTCATGGACAGGCTGGGCAAGGAGCCGCAGGGATCTGCCTGCATCTGCCTCCCAGTGCTAGGGTTGCACATGCTCATGGCCACTCTCATTCTGTTGCTAGTGATTTTATGTGGGCTCTGGGGATGTGAACTCAGGTCCTCATGCTGGCCCAGCAAACACTTAATCCACAGAGGCATCTCCCCAGCTCCCTGACCATGGCTTCTCTTGAAGAACAGATACATAAATACTTGCGGTCCATGCTGTAGATTCAATGGAGCCAACGAGGGGCTGTAGTCAGGGCTCCACAGACCTTCTGTTCCTATACACTTGCCATGGGGGAGGAGTTAGAACTTATGCTAGCCTGGGTCCCTTTGTCACTTCTTATTGGAGCGAAACATGGAGAGAAGCATAGGGACCAGGTGTGTGTCACTCCCACAGAGCACCTCCGGTGCTTTCCCTGTCTCACTGTTCCGTCACTGTCCCATTGCTGTGAAGAGACACCGTGACCATGGCAACTCCTATGAAAGAAAACGTTTCATTGGGGGTTGGCTGACAGTTTCAGAGGCTTAGTCTATCTATTATCATCATGGCAGGGTGCATGGTGACATGCATGGTTCTGGGGGGCAGTAGCTGAGAGTTACATCCTGATCTGTAGGCCAGAGTGTATTTGTGTGTGTGTTAGGGTGGGGGTGGGGGTTGGTGTGGCCTTTTAAAATCTCTAAGCTCATTTCTAGTGACGTACTTCCTCCAACAAGGCCACAACGGTTCATCCTTTTCAAATAGTGCCACTCAAGACGGGCAGTGGTGGTGCACGCCTTTAATCCCAGCACTCAGGAGGCAGAGGCAGGATCTCTGTGAGGCCAGCCTGGTCTACAGAGCAAGTTCCAGGATAGCCAAGGGTACATAGAGGAACCCTGTCTCAAAAACAAAAAGCAAAAAAAAAAAAAAAAAAAAACAAAGAAAAACACAAACAAAAAAGTGCCATTCTTTGATGACTAAGAATTCAAATATACAAGCCTATGGAGGCCATTTTTATTAAAACCACCACAGTCACCCAGTTTTTGTTTTTGTTTTTTGTTTGTTTGTTTGTTTTTTCAGTTTTTTTTTAAAGTCTAAACATGGGTTAGTGACCAATCCCTTTGCTGTGACAAAATTCCTGCCAAGCAACTTAAAGAAAGAAAGGTTTACATTGTCTCATTGTGGTGAGGCAGAGCTGCCCATCTCATAGCAGACAGGAAGCAGAGCAATGGATGCTGCTGGCCATCTCGCTTTCTCCTTTGCACCCTGCACACTGGTCCAAGTGACAGTGCCACCCACATTCAGGGTGCGTCTTTTCACCTGGGTTCACTCAACCCCAAAATTTTCACACAGACATACCCAGGGGCTCGTTTGTATAGACATGCTAAATCCTGTCAAGTGGACAATATTAACCATCACAGAGATCTCACTGGGCTGTGGACATTTTGACCTGCTTTCAACCCACCAAAACGACCTCCAAGAGGCTTGCGCTGGCTTATACCATTCCATTGTGAACTGAAGAATTTAATTCACAGTTTACGGGCCTTCCCTGGCACCTGCTACAATTGAATGCTTCCATCTCTGCCAATCCAAGAGATCAAAAGTGTCCAGAATCACCACAGGGCTTTCAACACTTTTAAACTGAATGAGTGAAACCTTTTGGTTCTGTTGTGTATATCGATTTCTGTGATACTCCTACAGTAACATTTTGCTATAACTATATAATGGGGGGGGGGGAACACCTTGTCTCCTGTCTAGAGACAGTGGGTAGGGGAGAGAGAGAGCCTATAATGAATACTGATATTTACCTAGGAACATCATTGCTAGAGTTAACTGTGCATAGTCAAGGAGGTGGAAGCTCATAGGAGGCTTAGAGAGCCAAGGAAGGAAGGTAACACTTGATGATGTCACTCTGTATGCTGTGAATGTGTTGTTCTGATTGGTTGATAAATAAAATGCTGATTGGCCAGTAGCCAGGCAGGAAATATAGGTGGGATAAGCAGATAAGGAGAATTCTGGGAAGAGGAAGGCTAAGTCAGGAGATGCCAGCCTGTCATCCAGAGTGCAGCATGTAATGGCACACAGGTAAAGCCACGGAACACAAGGCAACATATAGATTAACAGAAATGGGCTGAGTTTAAATGTCAGAGCTAGTCAGTGCTAGGCCTGAGCTAATGGCCGAGCAGTTTTAATTATTATAAGCTTCTGTGTGTTTACTTGGGTCTGGGTGGCTGCAAACCGGGTGGGACACAGAAAAACTTCAGTTACAAACACTGGACCCTTGAATACAACACTTCTGGTCCGGGGCAATGGTGGAGTAGTGTCTCTCTGAGGTTCAGCAGATTGCGGCTGAGCACACATCTCTGTCTGTATCCTTTTTGGATGAGGCTGTGGGGCTTCCATGCCAGATGGCCACTCTGGCACAGCTTCTGTGACAGCCACCATTGGGCACCGTGTGGAGACTCTCCCCTTATCACTTCCTTTGTGTCTATTGTTGTTGGGGTTAAGGGAGGGGACATCCCGTTCCATTCCCTCCTCCATCCAGACTGGTTTTACTATGCTTTCATGTTCCAGGGACCCTTCAAGGAGCCCCAGCTAAGCACAGTCCTCAGGCTTCTCCCCACCCTGGACTATGTCGATGTACATCTGTCCTTGCTTTGTGACCTCAGATAAGAGCCTTGATGCATGCAAATGAAGAAGGTCACAGGACTCTCACATTGGGCTTCCCTACTCACCATTTTCCTCACAGTCAGGCTAGGTTTGGGGACAAACACCAGAGACTATGTGACGGTGGTGGTGGTGGCGGTGGCGTGGATACCTCCATCCCCTCAAAGGACCACTGGATATTCTTTCAGCATCTCCCTCCTGGAATCCTCACTGTACAGTCCAATGATCCTGTATTACTTCCATCTTTAAAACATAGAACTCCACACACAGACAACACCAAAAATTAAAGGGGCAGACAAATCCCTTGAACAGCCAGGGAGAGAGTGCTCTGCTCTTGGGAAGACAGAATGGACCTTATCTACTCTCAGAACCAGGTTGAGCTGGCTAAGCTAACCTCACGCCTGCATTCTGGTAAACACGGTGGTGACCTGGATTTGAGTTCTGAGCTGGGAGAGAGACTTTCAGCTACTGGGATTATCCAGGTAGACCACCACATGGTTGAAGGAAAGGAGGTGGTAACAGTCAGAAGCAGTCCACTTACAGGCCAGGCCCCAGCTGTGACCTGTCCGTCAACCCCCCAACCCCCAGCACTGACCTTGGAAAATCCCTACTACATATCCAACCATGGAGGTCAAGCCAGGACTCACGAGTCAGGCGCCTGTGTGGAAAGTATCTTTTGATGCTAGATTAACTAATCCTGGAAACAGCTCAGACTCCAAACCCCAGATCCTCAGAAAGTGCTAAGCAGTGTTGTTAGGGGATCAAACAGGGAAGCCTTTGTGTGGGATGCCAGGATGGTTTTGTGAAATTATGAAACTGGCTTTAATAAACCGCCCAGAGGTACCATCAGCAACACGCTTAGCACTGCCCCCACCACACACACACACACACACAGTTCCCCAAGCTGATTGAATTATTTGTACACAACTTATTTTACTTTCATAGGGCATTCAATTGCTCAGAGACCTTGGAATCTTTTACAGCCAATTCATAGCATCTGACTGCTGTCAGGAAGATTTTGATGGATTTTTGTCTTTAAGGGATGAAAAGGGAGATTGGCTCGTTCTGCAAGTTAATGGAGGCTGTTGCCAGGGGAGGAAGCACTCACCCCTGTTGAATTATGTCTGCCTCCTGGCTACTGCAGAAATGATTTTGTAAAACTGATGCAGGTACCAGGAACCTTTGCTGTCATGGAGACCCAGAGGTCTCCTCCATGGAGAGAATACAATGCACCCTCTTAGGTACAATGAATGCATCTTAGTATGTGAAATAGTATGGTGGTTAGTGGTAATTAGTAATTGACACAACCTAGAACCACTTGGGAAGAGAGTCTCAGTGAGGAATTGTCTGGATCAGATTGGCCTTCAGACAGGCCTGTGGGGAATTATCTTAATAAGTTAATGGATGTGGGGAGATCTGTCCTCTATGGGTGACACCAGTCCCTAGGCAAAGGATGCTGAACTTCATGAGAGTGGGGAAATCAGCCGAGCACTAGCAAGCATGAATGCAGTCATTTCTCTCTGCTCTTGACTGTGGTAGATGCGATGTGACCAGCTGTTCTGCTTCGACTTCCCCACAAGGATGGGCTATACTCTGGTCCTGTGAGCTGAAATGATCCCTGTCTCCCTGAGTTGCTTTTCATGAGGGTATGTTATCACCACAGAAACAGAACTAGGACAAATGTATCCTCCTGTTCATGGTGAGTCCCACAGCTCTGGGATGCTGGGCCAGCCTCTGCTATCTTCTCTCCTATCTGCTCAGCCCTTCAACCCTAGGGTATTTGGAAGAAATTCCAGACATTACTGCATCTTGTTTACAACTAGGAAATATATATTTTAGCAGCACAAGCGTTAGTCACTTATACCCAGGACACCTCAACAGCGACATAACAAAAGCCCTACACTGTGCATGTTGTTGAGTGGATGCTGCCAAGACACTTGTCCTGGCTGCTGCCGAGGAAGGGTCAAGGCAAGAAAGACCAAGGAGGTAGACAGCAACTTTCTGGGGCTACCTAAGTCTTGGATAACTTGCCTTAAAAGAACAGGATCTCCTACCAATAAGGCATGCTGTCCTCCTGGGCAGAGAGACACAGCACTGCCTACCAGGCTATGTATGCGGGTGTGTGTGTGTGTGTGTGTGTGTGTGTGTGTGTGTTATTGGTTCCATTTCTCTAGAGAACCCTAACATAGATACTTACTTATATGTTTCCATAGAATAAATCTCATATTTTTATATAGACTACATATCTATCTTTCCCATGTGTGTATTTATAGGCACATGCCTGGTGTCCATCTGTATTATATTCATGTATATGCTTCAAATAGCTTTGCAGAATAATAACTGAATCCATTTGCTTCTGAGATGGGGCTTATGGACGGTGTTCAGGGGCTGGGGTAAGAAGAAAGAGACCCTTTATATACATCTCTATATACATCTTTTAGTGGTCCAGGTGATCTGTTGCAGACTCCCATTGCCCACCTCCTGTAGCAGCAAGTCAGGGAGCACTCAGGTACATATGTAGCACTGGAGAGGCTGAAGCGCTCCAACCAACTAGTCTATCTAGTCCCTTAGCCTCTTTGCCACTAAGGAGGACCTTCATTAGTTCTCAGATTGCCAACAGCAAACAGGTGCTGGAGAAAATGCCTCCTGATCCTGCCCGTCCTGTTGAGTTTCAGCTGATGTCTGCAGAGGACTGTGTAGCTTTCTGCACGTCAGACTCTGCATCTTTTTTCCTTCCTCCCTCCCTCCCACCCTCCCTCCCTTCCTTCTTCCCTTCCTTCCTACCTTCTCTCTCTCTCTCTCTTCTTCTCTTCCTCTCTTTCTCTCCTGGCAGCTGTAACTTCCAGGGAATAGACACAGCAACAGGTCCTGAGTCTAGAAAGGCTGGAGGGAAGAGGTGAATCACAGTTCCAAAGGATTGCCTCAAGCTTAGACTCCGTGCTGAGGACCATTCCCCACACTTTGGGTGCTCAGCCCTCACCCCAGCACACAGCTCTTTAAGGCAGATGGGGAAAAGCCCCCCTCCTGTGATGTGAGGTTGACCATCATCTTGGAAGCCACCTGGAGACGGCTGGGCTTTCTCTGTGTGCACAGGCTCTGGAATGAGCTTTGGTGAGCATAAATCCTGACAATGGGCTTTGGAAGGAAACAAGGTGCACCACTACAGTCTTATGGCATCCAAAGTACCAAATGACACTTTGAGGGATTCTCGTCTCCGTAGAATATGGCACCCTGGGCAAGGGCTGTGAGTTCCTTCATTTACGACTGAAGAAAGTGTTGGGGAAGAGGCCAAATGACAGCTCGTATTTCTAGAAAGGGACTTTCTGCACTTCTCACATGTTCTGTGGCTTCAGTTTCTAAGTATGGAGAGGCAGGAATCCTATCACTCCATTTAGCCCGTTCTCATTTCCCCGTGTGCCTGTGCTTATGCACATGGTCATATGTGAGCACCTGTGTCGACATGCATTTGGAGACCTCTGGGGTGTCATTCCTCAGGACTCTATCCACCTCATTTTTTGAACAATGACTGGATGAGTGGTATGTATAGTAGAATAACACTCAGCCATGAAAAGGAATGACATAGTGATTCGTGATCCCGTGTGAGGGAACCTTGGAAACATCGCCCCAGATGAAGAAAGTGAGGTGCCAAAGCCTCCTGTTGAAGTCCTTCAGTAGAACGAGTCCAGAGCTGGCAAGTCCATAGAGAGAAAGCACACAGTTGCAGTTTCTAGGGGCCAAGGGGGAAATGGTGGGAAGGGGCTGTGAATAGCCAGGGTGTGTCTTCTTGGGGTGATGGAAATGTTTTAGAGTTAGAAAGCGATGATGATGATGATGATGATGATGATGATGATGATGGCCTGACCCGGAAGTGCACTAAAACTGAAGGAAATTTACACATGAAAGTTGTGAATTGTGATAGAGGATGGGCAGATAAACAGGTGATAGATAGATGGTATACAGATAATAATAGATAGATGATCACAGTCAAAAGACAGACAGATGTTAGACAGATGATTACCAGATAGTAGACAGCCAATAAGGTAGGTAGGTAGATAGATAGATAGATAGATAGATAGATGATAGATAGATAGATGGATGGATAGATAGATGATTGATAGATAGATAGATAGATAGATGATAGATAGATAGATGATAGATAGATAGATAGATAGATAGATGATAGATAGATAGATGGATAGATGATAGATAGATAGATGATAGATAGATAGATAGATAGATGATAGATAGATAGATGATAGATAGATAGATAGATAGATAGATGATAGATAGATAGATGATATATAGATAGATGGATAGATAGATGATAGATAGAGGATTGATAGATAGATAGATAGATAGATAGATAGATGATAGATAGATAGATAGATGATAGATAGATGATAGATAGATAGAAAGATAGATAGATAGGTAGATAGATAATGATAGATAGATAGATAGATGATAGATAGATAGATGATAGATAGATAGATGATAGATAGATGATAGGCAGATATATGATAGACAGATGTTAATCTCAAGTTTTCAAGGTGTCCACACAGGACTTTCTGACCTCTGTTGTGAAAGTAACATGCATTCAGTTGAAACCAAAGTTTCAATTTTTAACTTGCTCCTTTCCCTGGACTATCAGCCTTTCAATAGATGTAAAGCTCTGTTGGGTTATGTTGTTGGGAAATGTCTGCACCTGCAGCTTCTTTGATGGGGTAAGGCTCGAGGCCATGAGGTTGAGACCTGGATGCTGGGCAGGGAAGAGAAGAGGATGGGAGGAGAGAAGAGGATGGGAGGAGAGAAGAGGGGGGCTCAGCAGGCTCAGGCGGTCAGCGAATATTTTGCGGAGTTTTCAGGGAGGGACTACCATCATAATTCCTGGAGAATCTAAACGTGGCACTCAGGAGGGGCCAGTATCCTGCTGACGCTCATCATCTGTGACCCTAAATTTCTTCACCTCTCTGGGTCCAGTGTCTGAGCAGTTGGCAGCCTAAGAGTGATCCCAGCTATCACTCTGCAAACCCACCCACCTTTCCCACTCAGATTCACCTGGTTCAGGAGCCAAGCCTTCCCAGGATCAGCGCCCCCCCCCCCATCTTTGACAGTGCATAGTAAGGATTTGGGTCCTGAACTGAGGGTCATAGAGTGTCTGTTGAAGGGCTTAGGGCTATAGCTAAGTGGAGGAGTGCTTGCCTAGCATACATGAGGCCCTGGATTCAATCCACTTCGCTAAAAACAAAACAAAACAAAAACAAAAACAAAAACAGGAGTTCTGCAAGTCTAGCTAGAGACAAGGTCAGGATCAGGGCCCGCTGAGTCTATGCTATGCCAGTGGTTTTCAACCTTCCCAATGCTGTGACCCTTTAATACAATTCCTCACTCTGTGGTGACGACCCCCCACCATAAAATTATTTCATTGCTACTTCATAACTGTAATTTTTGCCATTGCTATGAACCACAATGTAATCTGTGTTTACCAGTGGTCTTAGGTGACCCCTGTGAAAGGGTCCTTCGATACTCTGTAGCGTGAGCCAGGCCTGGTCCCCACCCAAGGAGGGGTGAGGAATGAGCAGCTGTATCCAGCAAGCCCCCAGCCAAAGGTCCGTGGGGATGATCAGGATTAATGGGGGAGTCCCCAAAACAAAGCTGAGAAAACCGTTCTTCTCAGGAGTTCACTCACTGCCTTCATGGCTATGGGCTCAGCTCTGATGGGCTGTGAATCCAGGACGCAGGATGGATGAACAGACACTGGGAACCCGAAGCAGCTGACTGACACGGAGAGCCTGGATACCACCCACCCTCTGCAGCCTCACCAATAACCTGCTGGCCAGCACTTTCCAGAAGGCTCCTACACCTTCTGCTACCCTAGCCAGCCAGCGGCCAGTGCCTCGGGCCGGGGGCGTGGCCTTGCAGCAAGCGGCAGGTGGGCGGAGCTAGCGGCTGCGCTCAGTTCCCACCATCCAGACTGAGCCCTTGCTGACCTTACCAAGCCTTTCTCAGCAGCAGCAGGGGTGACGCGGGAGGGCAGATGGGGGGGTGGGGGGAATGAGAGGCTACAGCTTCAAAGAACAGCAGCAGGGCTGCCTGCTCTCTCTGCAGCTCCCTCTGGAGAGGCAGGAAGAGCCTCAGCCTGCCTGCTGGTCCATGGGCAGTGGGGCAGACTTCCAACCCCTGGAGGCGGCTGACCCTGAGGCAGAGGCCCCATGAGTCCTCGCCCTGAGGTCCCTGGGCCATTGTGCTTTTCTGTCTTGGGGCTTCTTGCCCTTTCTCGGAAATCACAGGAGCCAGAGCCCTTCATGGTCTGAAGTCCAACCAAGATTATTAGGAAGAAGACAAGTGGCCTGGGATGAAACGGCAACATATTTTACTTCTCACGACCCTTTCTGAAAGGTTTAAGGGTGAAAACCGTGTTGCTGGCGTGTTGGGAACTTGAGAACTTCCTCGAGCAAAATGGCCGGGATGATAGCTATTGGCTGCTCGAAATTAAACTTTGGGCGCTTTGAATCCCGCCACAAGCCCCACCCCCATTGGATTGCAATAGTGGGAAGACAGAAGGGAGGTTTATTTTAAGAATCATCAAGGGGCTGGAGAGATGGTTTAGTGGTTAAGAGCACTGGCTGTTCTTTGCAGAGGACCTGAGTTCGGTTCCCAACATCCACCCAGTGTCTCATAAACCGCCTGTAAGTCCGGTGGATCTAACACGCTACTTGCCTCTCCCTGGGCTCATGGGTACAGTCTTCATCCTCTCAGACCGGTCCCCAGCAGAACAATCTAGAAGATAACAGAGATATCTGCAGCTCAGAGGGAGAAAACAGAGGAAAGTCCCCTGGTCCTATCTCCTCAAATTTCCCTTTGATTGTTAATTTTTTTGCCCCCCCCCCCCAATTTCTTCAGAACAGGTCTCTTGATGTTTTCTTAGCAGCTCACAAAAGCTTGTTATCTCCTTTCTGAGATGGATGGAGGCAATGAGAATAGTCTCCCCAGCTCTTCAGATTCTCAAAGAAATAATGAAGTCTCCCCCCCACCCTCCCCATACAATTAAGAAGGAGATGAAACACATTCCAGGCCACTAGGAAGTTCTGATAGAAACGCAAGACGGGACTTGTGGTCCCATGACGGAGGGATCCTGAGCTAGGGCAGTGCCCGGAGCCTTTGCCTCACAGGATGAGCACCTGGATGCACCCTTGTGCAGGTCTTCCAGGCCTGGGGTCAGCTCTACTCTCTGGCCTTCCAAGCCAATCTTGTGAGGAACTGACCACCTTCCTCTGGCCCTCACAGAAGCCCTGCACAGCAACATCTGTGTGGTCCAGCAAGTTCCCAGCTGCGTCCATTGCAGATGTGGGCATGACAGAAGCAAACCTCGTGGGCAGAGAGCTGAATGAGGGGCTGGTTAGCACTCTCTGTGCCGGTCACTCCTCCCCTGCAACATCCCCATGGAGGTCCCCAGCGGTGGAAACAGCATCTTTCATCCTCAAGTAGTTCATGGGGACAGCTAGCTAGCTGGTCACACAGCAGCACTCAGTGATGTGTTTCTCTGGGGTATACCTGTCTGCCAGGGGATCCCGATGTCTACCTAGGTGTGGAGGTCAAATAATGCCTGTGGCTAAGAGCCTCCTCAGCCCTGTGAGCCTAATGGGGTAAGAGCGGGGGAAGTATAGTTTAAACTTGTCTAGTTGGCTGGATCTGAGTGCTCCAGGGACACGGTGTTCTCCTTTCCTTCCCTTCCCCTTTCCTCTCCTCCTCTATACCTTCCTTTCCCTTCCAAACCAGAAATGATTGTGATGGCTAATACTGATCGGCAGCTTGGCAAGATGTAGGCTCACCTAGAAGACATACCTCCGGGCACGTCTGTGAGGAAGTTTCCAGAGATGTTAAAACTGAGGAGAAAGGACACATGTTAATGACTAAGCGTCTCGCCAGCGCATGCGTGGCCATGGGGGGCGTGGCTAGAAATCCTATCAACACACCCTGAACTGAGGCCTTGACCTGGGGTCCTGAGCTAGATCAAAGAGAAAGAGAGCTGAGCCTCGGCAAGAGATATTCCTTTGCTTCCTGACTGCGGATGTGATGTGACAGCAGCTTCATGCTCCTGTGACTAAGTCCTCAGCCCTCCAAGCTGGCAGGCAGAATAGGTTTCTCCGCATGTAGCTTTGGTCTGGGTGTTTTGTCACGGCATGGGACAGGAGACCAGTAGAAAAAGACCCCAGAGCGCCCCAGGTCTCGGAGATGCCGTCTCTGAACTGGGAGACACAGAGCTGTCTTGACCTTGCAGCATCTGGAGCTGCGAGTGAACGTCTATCGATTGTGAGTTGCCCAGTCTGGGATTTTGATGCAGCGGCCATCACAGACCGACCCAGACGATGTGAATGGGTGGGTCCTTCCTTGCTTAGCCTCCTCCAACCTGTACTGTCGCCCTCCTCTCTGCCCCTGCAAGAGATGAGGGTTTGTGCTTTTATTCATGTATTTAGAAAAAATTATTAAAGGCGTTGGTGGCGCACGCCTTTAATCCCAGCACTCAGGAGGCAGAGGCAGGCGGATCTCTGTGAGTTCGAGGCCAGCCTGGTCTACAGAGCGAGTTCTAGGACAGCTAGGGCTGTTACACAGAGAAACTCTGTCTAAGTAAATAAATAAATAAAAATATTAGCATATATTTATTGTACAAATGAACTTTGTAATTTATGACTTTTTATTCACGTATTCGCTTTGAACACACTACTCCATCTGTGCCATATATATAAAATATATATTTATTTATAATATACACAGATCATCTAGAGTCCTCATATGAGAATCCGTGTCTTTCTGATTCTTATTTTGCCTGACTCATGATCTCCAGTTCCTTCCATGACCCTGTGATGATGGAATTTCTTTCGCCATGACGAATTCCCCACTGTGTGTATTTGCTACATGTCCATTATTATGTCCTTCACCTACTGGAGGCCCCCCAGGCTGACTCTGTATCTTGAGCCCTGTCAATAGTGCCGTAGGAAGCATGGATGAGGGGGTGTCTCTGCAGAAGACAGTCCACCTCAGCTTGGAAAATAATCCGGAAATGGCCTTCTTGGGACCCGAGTTCAGTTGACAAAGGGAGCTTCTCCTTCCAGGGCTCCATCATTGTCTCAGTTACTTCCTTGTTGCTGTGACAAAAATAACTGACCGAAGCCACTTAAGGGCAGATGGGTTTATTGTGGCTCTGTTCAAAGGTACAGTCCATCATGATGGGAAAGGCAGGACAGTGGGAACATGAGGCAGCTGGTCACCTGGTGTCCTCAGTCAGGAAGCAAAGAGAGAGGAACGCTGGTGCTCAGCTCACTTTCTCCTTTTGTTCAGTAAAGGCCTCCAATCCATGGAACAGTGCTGCCCATATCCAGAGTGAGTTCCTACCTCAGTGGAGCCCGTCTAGAAACTCACTCAATCTCGTGCCCAGAGGAAACTAAGGCTTACAGGGTTTAGTAGGAAGCTGTGGGGCTGAGTGCAGAGAAGTGGTTTCTGCTCTCTGCAGCAGGAACAGGTCGTCGGTGTACCCATCTATGCATGTCCCTCTGAGCACCTCTCAGACCCACAGCTCCTTCCTGGGCTTATCTGCCCTGGTCACACACCCACAGAGGACCTGTATTTCTTTCTTCCTTTCTTTTTTCTTTCTTTCTTTCTTTTTTTTTTAAAGATTTATTTATTTATGATGTATACAGTATTCTGCCAGCATGTGTCCCTGCAGGCCAGAAGAGGGCACCAGATCTCATTACAAGTGGTTGTGAGCCACCATGTGGTTGCTGGGAATTGAACTCAGGACTTCTGGACCTCTGGAAGAGCAGTTGGTGCTCTTAACCACTGAGCCATCTCTCCAGCCCGAGGACCTGTATTTCTAAGGGCAGAAAACTGATTGCCATGTAGACAGGTACAATACCCAGGCTCAGCCTGCTTATGGAGAGAGAGCCAGGCAGAGGGCTGAGGGGGTCAGCCATGACAAAGCCCCCTCCCTTGGCTCTGACGCTCAAAGGGAAAGAATTTCCTTATCTCTGTGGCATTTGGCACTGGTCTTTTTGTAGAAATCAAAGGAGAGACAGAATGACTCTGGCTTGCTTATGCTGTCAACAAGAAGCCCAAGGAGCAATTCAGTTACACTTGGGATTTGAAAACACCAAACTTTCAGTTATGTGATCATGTGTGTGAATACATACGTGTGTGTGTGTGTGTGTGTGTGTGTGTGTGTGTGTGTGAGAGAGAGAGAGAGAGAGAGAGAGAGAGAGAGAGAGAGAGAGCCAGAAGACAGTATCCCTCGCCATCCCTGAGGTACTCTGCTGACAAGTTTTGCGTCAACACTCACTAGAGTCACCTCAGAGGAGGAGGGCACCTCAGCTGAGAAAACTCCCCCAGCAGACTGGCCTGTGCAAGCCTGTAGTGCATTTTCTCGATTGATGATTGAGTTCACCGTGGGCGGCGCCACTCCTAGGCACCATAAGCAATCAGGCTGAGCAAGTCACAGGGAATAAGCAGCACACCTCCATGGCCTCAGCTTCAGTTCCTGCTTCCAGATTCCTACCTTGAATACCTGACTTTTCCTCATGGCAGACCGCTTCCTCCCCAAGTCAGCGTCATGGTGTCATGACGACCACAGATACCGTCCACCTTGTCTTCAGAGGTAGAGACTCTCACTGACCTGGAGCATACCAACTAGGCAGACTGGCTGGCCAGTGAGCCCCAGGCATCGTCCTAGGCTAGGGTAATAACTGTGAACCACCACGTGGCTTTTTTATAAAGTGGGTGCTAGGGACTGAACTCAGGTCCTTGCGTTTTCAAGGCAATGCTTTACTGACTGAGCTACCTCCCCGTCCTTCATTTTGGGGACATTTTTGCAAATACTATGAACAGTCTTTGTTGTATGTTTTTAACTTACAAACAGACAGCTGCTTTGAGGCCTGAACAACCATTAGAGTGTACAATAGGCACATAATTAGTGCCTGCTGATTTTGTGACTGGCAGGCAGAACAATGCCATCCTCAGCCATGCTGTTGCCATGCCCCCCTTCCTTGGCCTTTTGCTGAGCAAAGTTGAGGGCCCTGTGGGGAAGAAGGCCATGAGTGACCCAAGCCCCAAGTGGTTTCTGGTCTAACCACATATGTATTTAAACTTGGCAAACGCTTCCCAGATGTGGCCCCACAGAGTTAAGGAGAGAGCTATGATGTGCTGGTGATCTGGAAGATGATCGGAAAGAGTTAGGACTGATTGCTACTGGAGCCTGAAGGCGGGAGCCTCTTGCAAGAAGGCAAAGCTGACTCACGAATACAGGACTCCAGACCTCCTGAACCATCAGAGAGCAGACCTGTGGTCCAAAGCCGTGAGACTGTTGTGATTTATAGAGGTGATTGTCACTCCTCTCCTGTGACCCTGACCCTGTGCCTTTTCACTACTGGAGGCCACAAGATTTATAACTCCTGAGGTAGGGTGGCTCCAGCAGGGGCTTTTCAGCCTCTAGGCCCTAGGAGCCAACTCAGAGGTCCAAAGACAAATACAAGAGGAATGGAGGGCCAGTGAAGTGGCTCATGGATAAGGCAGCTTGCCACCAAGTCTGACAACCTGAGTTCCGTCCCCAGGACCAACATGGTGGAAGGAGAGAGCCAACTCCTGCAGATATTCCTGTGACCTCCACATGTGCACCATGTTGCATGTAAACACACACGTGTGTACACACACACACACACACACACACACACACACCACATGAAAATAAATCTTAATAAAATAAAGATGAAGTGGTTGTCTCTCTGTGTTGTGGTTGGAATATGACATAGCCTTGGGGTTTGAATACTTGGTGACAGCTGGTGATGCTGTTTGTAGAGTCTGTGGAAACTTGGGGGCCCACAGGCACAGATGATGGAGTTGGGTCACTAAGGGTGGGTCTTTGAGGGTAATGGCCTGGCTCTGATTTGAGGCTTCTGGTCCAGCTTTCTGTATCTTGATCTGCCAAGGTATGAGAGCCACCATGCTCTAATACCATAAAATCTACCCTTCCACTCCTGCCATGTAGGCCAAAATAAACTCTCTTCCCTTAAGTTTATTTTAAGGATATTTTGTCATATCAATAAGAAAAGTAATTAATCCACTGCCCTCAATGGAAAGTGAGGTGCTGGGTGGGGCTGTGTCCAAATGCTATCACTTGTATCATCTCTGCTCAGTGTACCCACATTCTCCAGTGAGTGCTATCCCTCTGATGTCCCCATGTAGTGGTCTCAGCTATGCATCTCTGCTTGAGGCTCCGTAGAAAGTGGGCATCCTTCTTTTCATGGGTATGAACCAAGTTCTAAGCATGACTAAGTTCTAAGCAAAATTTGGTCAGGTAGCCAGGCGGTGGTGGAGCACACCTTTAATCCCAGCACTCGGGAGGTAGAGGCAGGTGGATCCCTGAATTCGAGGCCAGCCTGGTCTACAGAGTGAGTTCCAAGACAGCCAGAGATACACAGAGAAACCCTGTCTTAAAAACAAAACAAGACGAAACAAAAGGAATTGGTCAGGTACCTACCTATGAACCAACCACCATGGCCAAGAGATGTGGTGATGTAATTGGTCATTCTTGCAGGTGGTGAGGAAGTATGAGAAGGACATGAAGGAAGCTTTTCCGGAAAGTATGGGACCCTGTGGTAGAAGATAGGAGGCAGAGGCCGGGTGTTTGAAGTAGGGTCTTCTGCAGGATCCTGGGCCTGTGCCGGCTCTGCTGAAAGCCACCTGCTCTGTTACCTTGAACTGAAAGGGACAAGGGCCTGTGACGCATGCTGGGACACCTTCTGCTGAAAGGATGCTTCGAAGGCATGCTCTGGTCACAGTGCCAATGTGAGCCAAGGCCATCTGTAAGCGTCCCTAGTTCCCACGGGAAAGTCAACCCCAGGGTCTGGCCACAGCACCCAAGCCCGGGGTCACTCTTGTCCCTGGCTTCTCCATGGGCAGTTTCCACCCTGCAGCTGTCCCTTGGAATTCCTCCTGCCCACTCTCCCCGATGGACTGGAAACACTTGCTTTGGGGCTTGTTTTCACAGACTCTGTGAACCTGAGCCTTGGCCTTCCCCATGGGAAATAACTGGCTTTTTCCATCCCCAACTGACCTCTGCAGCATCCTTAGAAGAGCGTGACAAGGGATCTCCAGCAAGCCCAAGATGGGCCCCTCTAAACAGCCTCAAACGTGGTCATCCTAGTGGACACAGAGCCAGGGACTGAGCCCTCCACGTCCTCATGTGTCTCTGAAACCCCCACCCCAAGTTAGAAGCTGTGGGACTGAGGGCCAAACGAAGACCCCAAGGAACAAAAGTCCTCCACAAGGCCACAAAAGTGGCCCGTGGCTGACTCTACTCAGGCTGGCTGAAGTGGCACAGCCAGACCCAAGAGCTTCTGGCTGAGTTGTTTGGCAGAGCTTCAAAGCCCTTTGAGGATCCAGGCCAAGTTTCCTTCTCTTTTAAAAACAGAATAAAACGGCAGCATAAACAAACCCCGGCAGAGGAGAAAGCCGCATGCCACTTTCACCTTCTGGGCTTGCTGGGTTGGAGGTGCCCAAGGCCACCATGACCCAACCTGGTTCCATCATTGCATCCCACTCCCAGACCCAGCACACTGCAAGGTGAAAGTATGCACAGTGGTTACCCAAAGCGAAAAATTGCACGACTGGGTTGCAGTTCCCAAAGCGACATAAGAAACCATACTCAGATTAAGGACATACACACCACACTTGTCACATCCTCGGGTTCCTGCAGGGCAAGGATCCAGACAGAGCAGGGTCATTGTTGTCATGATTGTCACAGCTGGAAGGTGATATGTCCACACAGTTAGTGGCTTTCTGCAGACTGGGGTCACAGCCTCTTCTCCTGGTCTCTCCATGGAGTATCTTACAGAGTGAGCAAGGGTTTCCTCACAGCATGGCAGCACCCTCTGAAGGAGCCAGAGAATGCTCTATCACCATTCATGGCTTATTCTCGTGTCTGTTAGAATCCTTCCTCTATCATCACAAGTCCACAAGAACCCCACAAGGACCACGGGACTCTCCTCTTGGTGGGGACAGGGGGTCGCAGTCTGTCTCACACTGACGGAAGGTGCAGTCGTAGCTACTTTGTGATGGGGCCCAGATAGAATATTAAACCCAAAGCATCTTTGAGGTCACCAACTCCACTTAACTGAGGATTTTCTTGAGTAGCTTTGTACACAATGGACAGCATTAAAACTAGAAACACTGACATCAGATTCAAATTAAGAAAATGACGTGTCAGCCTGGTAGTGGTGGCGCACTCCTTTAATTCCAGAACTTGGGAGGCAGAGACAGGTGAATCTCTGTGAGTTCGAGGCCAGCCTGTTATACAGAGTGAGATCCAGGACAGCCAAGGCTACACAGAGAAACCCTGTCTCAGAAAAAAAAAGAAAGAAAGAAAGAGAGAGAGAGAGGGGGGGGGGAAGGGAGGGAGGGAGGGAGGGAGGGAGGGAGGGAGGGAGGAAGGGAGGGAGGGAGGAAGGAAGGAAGGAAAAAAGAAAGGAAGGAAAGAAGGAAAGAAAGAAAGAAAAGAAAAGAAAAAATGAAAAAGAAAAAGAAAACAACTTGTCAGCCTGCATGGTGGGACAGTTTTGGGGTAAGAAGTCAGATCTGTCCCACATCTGGTCACAATGCTATGAAGCGGCTTTCCCAGGGGTATCACGAGAGACAGTAGTTAACGGTACATGGGATCAGCTGTGTTATTTCCTATGACCTTGAACAATCTCCAAAAGTTGGCTTAGGGGTAGAGAGCTCTCTTCAAAAGTACAGGGTCCCAGGTTCTAGCCCCACTACTATCAAAATTATAACTGAAGCGTGTGAAGCCACCTGCCGTGATTCAGATCCACTCGGCCACCACCAGCTGGCCGACCCACAGCTCCTTCTCAACCCCTGTGCCTCCATTTCCCCCACCTGCAAAACGGTGCTAACAAGGATGACGTCCTAAAACCTTGAGGAGTCCCATGGCTAGTGCAGGCAAAAGCTTTAGGAAGAGTGGCTGGGACCGATCTGGGGAATTTCACTGAGGACGGTGCCAGCCAGGAGAGGTGACATAAGCTCCCAAGTCCCCAGGATGCCCATGGTTGTTGTTAAAGTCTCATTTGACATCCAATCATACCAGCTGGGTTGGTTCCTTCCCAGCCCGGCCTCCGAAGGAGAATGCCAGGCTCTGCCCCACTGATCTCTAAGCTCCCGGCAGGCACTGACAAGGAGTATGTGTAGATCAGTGGTTCTCAACCTTCCTGACTGTGACCCTTTAACACAGTTCCTCATGGTGTAGTGACCCCCCCAACCATAAAATTATTTTCACTGCTACTTCATAATAACTGTCATTTTTGCTACTGTGATAAGTCATAACATAAATATCTGTGTTTTCTGACGGTCTTAGGTGACCCACAGGTTGAGAACCGCTGCTGTGGCGGCTACTCCTGGGGTGTTCTGGAGCCCCTGTGTCTCTGTCGTTGACGGCATGCCCCAGTTGTCCAGAAATGCCTCCTTGTGGTGAAGTCAGGAGTATGAAAGCTTCTACTTGGGTCTCCCTCACAGGACAGAACGTGAGAGAGCAGTCAGCTTTAGTCATGGCCGCCCTTCGGCTGTCACCCTCTTTTTCTACCACCCTTGCTTCCGTGGCCCATGGCTACTAGCATGCTGGGTAAATAACCCCAAGGAAGAGTCTCCACTTGGC